>NC_059192.1:8535001-8577501 GCF_020615455.1 Coregonus clupeaformis
GAATCTATCAAAGGGGCTCCTGCTCAGAATGAAGAAGAAGGTATCTTTAATCATCTTCTTAGCAAGACATCAGTCGGTTGCTAGGTTACAAGTCAGTCCTGAGAAACTGTTAATGTGAAAAGCTTGCGATGGTTTGCTATGTATAATATGAAAGCAGGCAACATACTAATTTGAAAGAAATGGCTGCAGTTCTTCACTTGCCTTTGGTAATGACAGGGATCATGCGTTTTACTCCCTAGATCTATTTTTCCCTTGACCCAGGGCCTTTTGCAATCATTCATACATTATCTTGAGCCATGCAGAACAGAATCAGGAGTCAAAAGTTACCACCTCCAGCACTACATCCTCACAATCAGACAATGTAGTAGCAGGTAATGAAGAATCGAAGATAATGTGTACCCCAATAATACCCCAAGCAATGTTGTTACCTTTTCAACTTTCAAAAACCAGACAGTTCCCCCTCACTCCCTTCCTTATTATTCCTACTGCGTTAGACGTTCAAAACAGTGCTATCGATGTTAGGAATAAGTCCCTCTGCTAAAGACTAAAACGTAATTGTAAATAATGACTCTCGAATGCCAAACCATAGATTTTTGGCTAATGCATGTTTTCTTGTTAATTTGGATGCTGGGATTTATAAGGTGGCTGCATGGGATTTGTCGGGTTATAGTCGGTTGTGGTTTTGTTGTATCCAATTGCAGTTTCCACGATTACGTAACCCAACGAGCCTCTTGTGGATTTGACAGCTCTAATGCAGTTCCACCTCCGACACCGCCAAAACAACGCTGTGCACCAACGAACTATCATGGTCCAAACACACCAAGACAGTCGTGAAGAGGGCACGACAAAGCCTATTCCCCCTCAGGAGACTGAAAAGATTTGGCATGGGTCCTCAGATGCTCAAAAAGTTATACAGCTGCCACATCGAGAGCATCCTGACTGGTTGCATCACCGCCTGGTATGGCAACTGATCGGCCTCCGACCGCAAGGCACTACAGAGGGTAGTGCGTACGGCCCAGTACATCACTGGGGCCAAGCTTCATGCCATCCAGGACCTCTATACCAGGCGGTGTCAGAGGAAGGCCCTCAAAATTGTCAAAGACTCCAGCCACCCTAGTCATAGACTGTTCTCTCTGCTACCGCACGGCAAGCGGCACCGGAGCGCCAGGTCTAGGTCCAAAAGGCTTCTCAACAGCTTCTACCCGCAAGCCATAAGACTCCTGAACAGCTAATCATGGCTACCCGGACTACTTGCACCCCCACCCCATCTTTTTACACTGCTGCTACTCTGTTAATTATTTATGCATAGTCACTTTAACTCTACCCACATGTACATATTACCTCAACTAGCCGGTGCCCCCGCACATTGACTCTGCACCGGTACCCCCCTGTATATAGCCTCCCTACTGTTATTTTCTTTTATTCTTTTTTTCTCAACACTTTTTTGTTGTTGTTGTTTTATTTTACTTTTTTATTAAGAAATAAATGCATTGTTGGTTAAGGGCTGTAAGTAAGCATTTCATGGTAATGTCTACACCTGTTGTATTCGGCGCATGTGGCAAATACAATTTTATTTTATTTTATTTGGAATCTGATTGAATCCTTAAGCCGTGTTCACGTTGGCAGTTTGAAGTGAATCAAATCAAATTTGGGGGCATATCTGATTCAAATCTATTCATTTTCCTGCAGTCTGAACAGCCAAAAAGCACATGGAATTGGATATTTCAAGCCACATTTCAAACTACCTTCGTAGGTGGTTTGAAGTCAGATACAAATCTGATTCCTGGCCATGTGACTTGTGTCTGAATGGTCAAATCTGATTTATTTGCCCTCAAGTGGTTTTTAGACTTATTTGGCATAGTGTTGCTTGCTAGCTATTCTGTTGACAGTTTTACAAGAACATGTGGTAGCTAATTAGCTTGTTAATTGTTTACAAACAAATTAGTGAATGTGCTAGAAAGCTAAACTACAACTAGCTAGTTGACTGCTGTAGCTAGCCAAAAATGACTTGTTTTGAAAGTTGGATCATCTTATCCTTTGAGGCTTTAAAATAGTTCTTACACTATGATTTTGAACATTCAAAGCAACTAGGAAACATCCATGGCAGGCATTGTTGTCACCTTAGCTTGCTACATAACTTCTGAGTGATAGGAAGCACCACCACCACCAATCAGCCTACACCACTGCACACACCCGTCGGTACTATGACAACTAGCGTAGCCATGTCAGCAAATGACTGCTGTCTGAACACACACAAATCTGATTTGGTCACTTGTAACTTGCTGTTTGGACAGTCAGTATTCCAAAACGGATTTGAAAAAACAAAACTGATTTGAGCATTAAGGCCTGCAGTGTGAACAAGGCTATAGTGTGGTGCTAGTTGGGTTCTGGCTGGGTTCAGGGCTCGGGTAATTAACTCTGACAGAGTTGATGAGCTACTAATTAAATGTGTATCTGGATCTGGCATCTGTCATAAAACAAACATCTGTTAGCTGTCTCTCCAATTGGATAATTATCAAGAGTTAGAGCTATAGAGTCTGGAACCCTGTCTTAGGGGGAGATACGTTTGGAATGATGGATTTAGAATCAACATTATCAGCATAGAAATGATCTTCCCCAAGTGTTTTTCAGTTGATGGCAGTTCCAATTGTTTCCTCAATGAATATGGACTTGAACATTTGGCCTGTTCACATGGACACTTCAAGCCTGTTTATCGTGGAGAATAAACATGTTAAATGTTGCTGTATCATCTTATCGCTGCGTATTGAGTTTTAGCTAAGATCCCCACTAAGATGCCAATACGGTATGTCAGATCAGAGTCAAAGTAGATGTCAGTCCCTCTCTGGATGTGGAGATCCAGTCAGCTCAACCTCTATTGACTCGTTTGCAGATGGATTAGTGGCACAAACAACAGCAAAGATCCCTCTGAAAGCAGTATTACACAGATATCCACAACATATATTGACATAGGGGATCTTCATAGAGGTGTGTGAAGGACAGTGGGAATGTTTATATGGTCAATATTTCATTATTAAACCAACAGAATAACATGGTCAAAATGCTAACTCAACAAATGGTTCTATTTGGGAAAGGTGAAATATGGAGTTTGTATATGTTTCTCACTCATATCGTTCATTGGTTATCGTAGTTACTGTGTGTTTGGGTTGAGGAGAAGAAGGTGTCAGTTTGAGAGTTCCCATGGAAACTGGTCTTCTTCATTCCCATTCAAAGATGACAAAACAGGAAATGACAGGGATAAATGGAAAAGCAACGACAGCTTCAACTAAATATTTCAAGAACAAAAAACGTCCTCTGTCTGCCCTCAACCTTGTCGTCATTAAAACTGGAGTAAGAGAATGAGAAGTCTTGCATTGTGGAACAAGACATTGTAAAAAAAAAAAGACAGTTTGAAAGCTCTTGATTATTTTATGGAAAGCCCTGTACTTGGCCTGATTCCCTTTTCTCACAGTGGAGATGGCTTTACCTTCAGTCTCTGTACCTGCCCACCTACCTTTTACGCTCCAGCTGATTCTCCCATCCATAGAGTCCCTTTGATTGGACCGTCATATTTTCATCTAAATGCTGAGAGGATCGGGTGCAAATTGACATTATTTTGTATTTGTGGGGGCCGCTTTGTTTGCTGTGAGAATTGGCCTTCGCATCCACAGGAGTTCAATGAATTTAAAAAAGGTCTGAAATTCCACTGGCTAGCATTAAAGTCCGAGAAATTAATTCAGATGTCAGTAGTAAAGTACTGTGGTAGCCTGCGTCTGTGGCATATTTCTTACTGCGGTAAGGCTGTTAAGTAACGCTGTCTGTCAGGGTGACATACTGTATGATAGGGATAGGTGTGAGAAAAACAAGATCACGGTTGTCGTGAGAAAAAAATTATCCTACCTATAATTTGCATTCCCTTTAATCTATAAAATATCACTTGATTGAAAACGTACAGGCAAGGAATTCTTATGAGTGTCTGAAAACCCCACCTTCAGCTCTCACTCACAGCCCTTTCAAACCCCTGAATGTATGGATGAGGCATACAGTACCAGTCAACAGTTTGGACACACCTACTCATTCCAGGGTTTTCTTTCTTTTTTTTACTATTTTCTACATTGTAGAATAATAGTGAAGACTTCAAAACTATGAAATAACACATATGGAATCATGTAGTAACCAAAAAAGTGTTGAACAAATCAAAATATATTTTATATTTGAGATTCTTCAAAGTAGTCACCCTTTGCCTTGATGACAGCTTTGCACACTCTTGGCATTCTCTCAACCAGCTTCATGAGGTAGTCACCTGGAATGCATTTCAATTAACAGGTGTGCCTTCTTAAAAGTTAATTTGAGGAATTTCTTTCCTTCTTAATGCGTTTGAGCCAATCAGCTGTGTTGTGCCAAGGTAGGGTTGGTATACAGAAGATAGCCCTATTTGATAAAAGACCAAGTCCATATTATGGCAAGAACAGCTCAAATAAGCAAAGAGAAACCATCATTACTTAAGACATGAAGGTCAGTCAATACGGAAAATGTCAAGAACTTTGAATTTTTCTTCAAGTGCAGTCGCAAAAACCTTCAAGCACTATGATGAAACTGGCTCTCATGAGGACAGACACAGGAAAGGAAGACCCAGAATTACCTCTGCTGCAGAGGATAAGTTCATTAGAGTTACTAGCCTCAGAAATTGCAGCCCAAATAAATGCTTCACATAGTTCAAGTAACAGACACATCTCAACATCAACTGTTCAGAGGAGACTGTGTGAATCAGACCTTCATGGTTGGATTGCTGCAAAGAAACCACTACTAAAGGACACCAATAAGAAGAAGAGACCTGCTTGGGCGAAGAAACACGAGCAATGGACATTAGACCGGTGGAAATCTGTCCTTTGGTCTGATGATTCCAAATTGCAGATTTTTGGTTCCAACCACTGTGGCTTTGTGAGATGTAGAGTAAATGAACGGATGATCTCCACATGTGTGGTTCCCATCGTGAAGCATGGAGGAGGAGGTGTGATGGTGTGGGGGTGCTTTGCTGGTGGCACTGTCAATGATTTATTTAGAATTCAAGGCACTCTTAACCAGCACGGCTACCACAGCATTCTGCAGTGATACGCCATCCCATCTGGTTGCGCTTAGTGGGACTATCATTTGCTTTTCAACAGGACAATGACCCAACACACCTCCAGGCTGTGTAAGGGCTATTTTACCAAGAAGGAGAGTATTGGAGTGCTGCATCAGATGACCTGGCCTCCACAATCACCTGATAACCCAATTGAGATGGTTTGGGATGAGTTGGACCGCAGAGTGAAGGAAAAGCAGCCAACAAGTGCTCAGCATATGTGGGAACTCATTCAAGACTGTTGGAAAAGCATTCCAGGTGAAGCTGGTTGAGAGAATGCCAAGAGTGTGCAAAGCTGTCATCAAGGCAAAGGGTGGCTACTTTGAAGAATCTCAAATATATCATATATTTTGATTTGTTTAACACTTTTTTGGTTACTACATGATTCCATGTGTGTTATTCCATAGTGTTGATATCTTCACTTTTATTCTACAATGTAGAAAATAGTAAAAATTAAGAAAAACCGTTGAATGAGTAGGTGTGTCCAAACTGTTGACTGGTACTGTATGTCAGCTCTACCAACTTTCAATGCTATAACTGACATATACCATTTAACTATATAATAACATATACCATTTTTCATGCACTTCAACAACAAGAGGACAAATATAGTTGTTTCAGAAGTGTTGCCTGTTAAAAAAAAATATGGATGGTTTATTTTGACCCTACTGCAACAAGAATCACCATCTTGTCCAACTAGGAACACAGTCTACATCCAAATATGAACAGTGGTTTATTTTTTATCAACAACACATTCATTCACATTCATTCTAATTCTACAAACATAGTTAAAGTATTCATTTATCCTATCAAATTGTTGGTTAAGTGGGTTTTCTAGTCTGAACTGATCACGAAACGGTGGAGGTTTATAACTTGTTCAGAATCTACTGAAAACATTAGACAGCCTAATACAAAAGCCAACTGATACAGACCCGTCCATAATACTGCCTCTAGAATTATAGCTTATTTACAATCATCTACGAGCAAGCCATCAGCGACCAAACTTATGAAACAACTGAACAGAAACGCGAAAATCTCATTAATTGATTGTGCTTTTTAAAACCACTTTTTAAAACCACTTCAGACTGAGGCATCAATAAAAGTGATAGTAACATTGGATTTGATTTATTTCCAGATCTTTCTATAGCTATGAGTAAGACTGGAGTTACAAACGGTAGTTTTTTAAAATATGTATATATTTATAACGTTATTACAGGGCTGTTCCAGTTCCATCAGCTGTGGTTGTGTCCTGTCTTTCAACAACAGAAGTCGTGGAGACATTGATCGGATCAGTCCTGGTGTTTTACCAATGCAAAGCTCTTTAGATTTGCAGTAGAAGTTCCTAGAATAAGAGATGTGTGTGCCTGAACCTCTCTATTCTCAAATATGTCAAATATGAATTACACCCAGATTGTTGCGGACAAGGGGAGTTGATGTTTAGGGCATGACAGGAATAACGTAAGTAGAGTAGATTAGCCAATTTCACAGCACACTACCACAGCTGTCTCAGTCTTTGTGGGGTTTGTGTCTACTGAAGAACTCCAGCCTCTTACAGTACAGTACTGTTCTTGGGTCTGGTGAAGTCTGAAAAGGCAAAGAGATCTGAGTGTACCTTTTGTTTGACTTAAAAACATACAATTATCGTCCTGTTATACTCGCCAATCTCTTCCCATCCCTTTCCCCCCCCCACACACACACACACTCCCCCATACTGTGTGGCTGTCAGTAGAGCATGGTGCTTGCAACACAAAGGGTCAAAGGTTTGATTCCCGCTGGGGCCGGCCATACATAAAAATGTATGCACACATGACTGTAAGTCACTTTGGATAAAAGTGTCTGTTAAATGGCGTGTAATATAAACTGGCGATGAGATGTTTAGCGTTCACCTCTGACTCTCTACCAAGCTAGCCGTTAGCGTGCTAGATTGTGTTAAACAGTCACTTCGGTCTTGCTGCCTGTGCGGTAGTGCTGCTGGGGCATGTAGTGGAGCTGCTCCACAGTATGGGTCCTTCTGGAGGCAAACTGCTGTCTCTTATTAGTTGTGTGGTTCATGGCTAACGTGCTGGAGTGCCCCCCTGCTCCAGCTCCGCCCGCCGCCCCTGCGTTGTTCGAGGCACTGGGGTGGGAGTGCATTTTTGTCATCTTGTAGTGGTCCATGAGCGGCGTCGTGGGCATGAACACGTCCGGGTGCGAGATGGCGTGCGACATCGACTTGTCGTTGTTGCCTCGGAATCCGCCGGACACGCGCTTCAGCGACATCATCATTTTGTCCGGCGAGATCAGAGGATCCTGGGAGTACAGGCGGTCTTGGGAGTACAGGTGGTCTTGGGAGTATAGGCGGTCTTGGGAGAAATGGCGGTCTTTCGGGTACATGTGGTCTTGCGATTGTAACAGCCTGTCCTTGGAGTGCATGCGGTCCTTGGAGTACAGCCGGTCCTGGGACATCAAGCGTTCCTGGGACATCAAGCGGTCGGCAGACAGTAGCTGCTCATCAGACAGGATACGTCCTCCTTGCCGGGTCATTCCCATCCGATGGTCTGGATCTCTGTTTGGGGACAGGACCCGGTCCTGGGACATGGCCCTCTGGACACGGGGAGGCCTCTGTCTTCTGGGGGCCTGCTGAGACTGGGCCTGTTGGGGTGGGGCCTGGGACACCTGGGGCTGGGGGGGCTGGCTCTGGAGCTGCTGCTGCTGCTGCTGCTGCTGGAGGAATGGGTGAAGATAGTCAACTGTTGATGTATTCAATATCTTGGGACTTTTGCAACTGCATTAACTAAACAGCACCACTGCATAAATAAACTGCAGCTTTATATAAATAAGTACACTATTAGCTGTTTTTGTATTTTTATCAGTAACTTATTGTATTAATCAACAGTATGATACTGTATGAACTGAATACAGTAGATTACTGTAGAATGTACAGTAAAATACTATACATTTGTTTTACAGCACACTGTAAGACCTTTCTGTAATTTTAACAGTAAAACACTGTAGAATGCACTGTAAAATATCTTAAATCTGTTTTACAGTATTAATTATGGTGCATTGTGGGAAAATGTTGTGAGCGGGGAAAGAGTCTCTTGCTCATTAACATATTTTAAGGCGTGCCTTGTAAGAGGCTCTATTTGTTGCACCCCCATAAGTG
The DNA here is from genome assembly GCF_020615455.1 of Coregonus clupeaformis. Taxonomy (NCBI): domain Eukaryota; kingdom Metazoa; phylum Chordata; class Actinopteri; order Salmoniformes; family Salmonidae; genus Coregonus; species Coregonus clupeaformis. The sequence continues at coordinate 8,543,266 of NC_059192.1, forward strand.
AGAATGCTGTACCCCCCACAGAATACGGTAATATACTGTAGTTTAGGAATTCTACAACCCTTGTCGTGAAACTCTACAGTAACTTAGTGGCCAATTGCTGCCAGTTATTTACAGTACCATACCACATTTGTGGCGCGCCAAAAACCTTTTGAACACTAGTGGGTGCATGGTATTGTTGTTTCTCACTAATTAACATATTTTGAGGCGTGTCTTGCAAGAGGCTATATTTGTTACATCCGTTAGTTAGAGTGCTGTACCAATTTAAGTGATATGTGGTAGTGGTCCTCTAACAATTACATTTATATGGGGATCAGAGTGGCAGCAAGTCTCAACCCTGTAATGGTTGAGTGACTAGTCATGTCCTTTTGATCACTGTGGAAGTCCTTGTTAAGGTCTTTGTTAAAACCTAAAGTGATATAAAACACCAAATATCAGTTGGTATAGTGTAATATATAAATATTTATTCACTATTAGCAATTGCTGATTTTATTTTAAATCCAATTCAACAATAAAGTACTGTATTGCTGTTTTTCTATATATTTACTTCAACATACTGTAAATTCTGGTCCATTGTGGAGAAATATTGTGGGGGGAGAAAGAATCGCTGTCTCATTAACATATTTTAAGGTGTCAATTGTAAGTGGCTATATTTCTTGTACCCATTAGTGAGCATGCTGTACCAATTTAAGTGATATATGGTGGTAGTTCCCTAACAATGACATATGACATATGTTACGTAGTCCCCTGTAGCTCAGTTGGTAGAGCATAGCGCTTGCAACGCCAGGGTTGTGGGTTCTTTTCCCGTGGGGGGCCAGTATGAAAAAGGTATGCACTCACTAAGTGTAAGTCGCTCTGGATAAGAGCGTCTGCTAAATGTAAATGTACAATATATAGGGAACAGATCAAAGTGGTAGTGGTTCTTTACCCTTTTAATGGTTGAATATTTACCCATGTCCAGTTCATCTGTTCTGCCTTGTAATCATGGCCAGTTTGGAAGGCTTTGTTTAGGCCTCTAAAAGTGCAAGTGATATAAAACAACTAGTAGTCATTAATATGCTGCATCAAGTTAATGTGAATATCTCAGTATTGTATTGACTTTAATGCAGGGAAACTTAAATCCTTTCTACCTCATTTCTACCAGCATGTTAAATGTGCAACCTGAGGGAAAAAAAATCTAGACCACCTTTACTCCACACACAGAGACGTGTACAAAGCTCTCCCTTGCCCTCCATTTGGCAAATCTGACCATAACTCTATCATCCTGATTCCTGCTTACAAGCAAAAACTAAAGCAGGAAGCACCAGTGACTCGGTTAATAAGGAAGTGGTCAGATGACGCAGATGCTAAGCTACATGACTGTTTTGCTAGCACAGACTGGAATATGTTCCGGGATTCTTCAGATAGCATTGAGGAGTACACCACATCAGTCACTGGCTTCATCAATAAGTGCATTGATGACGTCGTCCCCACAGTGACCGTACGTACATACCCCAACCAGAAGCCATGGATTACAGGCAACATCCGCACTGAGCTAAAGGGAAGAGCTGCCGCTTTCAAGGAGCTTATAAGAAATCCTGCTTTGCCCTCCAATGAACCATCAAACAGGCAAAGAGTCAATACAGGACTAAGATTGAATCATACTATACCGGCTCTGACGCTCGTCGGATGTGACAGGACTTGAAAACTATTACAGACTACAAAGGGAAGCACAGCCGCGAGCTGCCCAGTGACACAAGCCTACCAGACAAGCTAAATCACTTCTATGCTTGCTTCGAGGCAAGCAACACTGAAGCATGCATGAGAGCATCAGCTGTTCCAGATGACTATGTGATCACTCTCTCTGTAGCCGATGTAAGACTTTTAAGCAGGTCAACATTCACAAGGCCGCAGGGCCAGACGGATTACCAGGACGTGTACTCCGAGCATGCGCTGACCAACAGGCAAGTGTTTTCACTGACATTTTCAACATGTCCCTGACTGAGTCTGTAATACCAACATGTTTCAAGCAGACCACCATAGTCCCTGTGGCCAAGAACACTAAGATAACCTGCCTAAATGACTACCGACCCGTAGCACTCAACTGCTTTGAAAGGTTGGTCATGGCTCACATCAACACCATTATCCCAAAAACCCTAGACCCACTCCAATTTGCATACTGCCCCAACAGATCCACAGATGATGCAATCTCTATTGCACTCCACACTGCCCTTTCCCACCTGGACAAGAGGAACACCTACGTGAGAATGCTACTCATTGACTACAGCTCAGCGTTCAACATTATAGTGCCCTCAAAGCTCATCACTAAGCTAAGGACCCTGGGACTAAACACCTCCCTCTGCAACTGGATCCTGGACTTCCTGACGGGCCGCCCCTCAGGGGTGCGGGCTCAGTCCCCTCCTGTACTCCCTGTTCACTCATGACTGCAACGACTCCAACATCATCATTACGTTTGCAGACGACACAACAGTGGTAGACCTGATCACCGACAATGATGAGACAGCCTATCGGTAGGAGGTCAGAGACCTGGCCGTGTGGTGCCAGGAAACAACCTCTCCCTCAACGTGATCAAGACAAAGGAGATGATTGTGAACAACAACAAAAAAAAGAAGACTGAGCACGCCCCCATTCTCATCGACGGGGCTGTAGTGGAACAGGTTGAGAGCTTCAAGTTCCTTGGTGTCCACATCACCAACAAACTATCATGGTCCAAACACACCAAGACAGTTGTGAAGAGGGCACGACAAGGCCTATTCCCCCTCAGGAGACTGAAAAGATTTGGCATGGGTCCTCAGATCCTCAAAAAGTTATACAGCTGCACCATCGAGAGCATCCTGACTGGTTGCATCACCGCCTGGTATGGCAACTGATCGGCCTCCGACCACAAAGCACTACAGAGGGTAGTGCATACGGCCCAGTACATCACTGGGTCCAAGCTTCCTGCCATCCAGAACCTCTATACCAGGCGGTTTCAGAGGAAGGCCCTAAAAATTGTCAAAGACTCCAGCCACCCTAGTCATAGACTGTTCTCACGGCAAGCAGTACCGGAGCACCAAGTCTAGGTCCAAAAGGCTTCTTAACAGCGTCTACCCCCAAGCCATAAGACTCCTGAACAGCTAATCATGGCTACCCGGACTATTGGCATTGCCCCACCCATCCCACCCCAACCCCTCTTTTACGCTGCTGTTGATTATTTATGCATAGTCACTTTAACTCTACCCACATGTACATATTACCTCAATTACCTCGACTAGCCGGTGCCCCCGCACATTGACTCTGTACCGGTACACCCTGTATATATATAGCCTCCCTAATGTTATTTTATTTTACTGCTGCTCTTTAATTATTTGCTATTTTCTATTTTTTACTTAACACTTTTTTTTTATTTTCTTAAAAAACTGCATTGTTGGTTAAGGGCTTGTAAGTAAGCATTTCACTGTAAGGTCTACACCTGTTGTATTCGGCGCATGTGGCAAATAAAATTTGATTCGATTTGATTTGACTATCCAGAAAGTCAGAGATATATCATAAGATATCTTGTTGTAATTACAATTATTTTGAAGACCAATGTATCCCTAAATATAATAGCATTTTCAGTAACTGTTACAGAAACGTTTTTACTTGCTATGACTGTGATGTTTTTTTTATCAACCTTGGTTGAATGCACTGACTGTAAGTTACTAAGGAAAAGACCGCCTGCTAAATGACCAAAATTTACAAATGAAAACTTGCAAAGAATACTGGGTAATATGCCGATGCGCGGGTAATTCCAGTAAAATACTGTAAATTAGATTAATGGTAACATTTTTGGTACTGTAACATGGCTTAACATAAAAAGTATTACAGTAGCTGTACTGTAAAATAAATTACAGTAACTTGCTGGCAGCAAGTTACTGTACATTTTACAGGAATGTTTTACAGTGTAGCTGCAGTACCTGTTCCTGGCTCATTTTAATGACGTGTAAAGGCAGGGTGCTTCTGGCTGCAAGGTCAGGGAGGTGACGCTTGCAGGTGTAGTAGTCGTCGACGTCTTTATCCGCTGTGGAGAGACAGAAAGAAAGAGAACAGGTGGATTAGGAGAGAGAAAGAGGAAGGGAGAGAGTAGGAGGGAAAGAGAGAAAAATGAAAAATAAAGGTTGAAAGAATTGAGGGTCTGAAGGTTCTTCAGAGTCTGAGGATATTAAATGTGATGCCCCATCTGTGATTCTACCAGCGTTTCTGGCTGTGGGCATGAACTTTCCAAAGGTTGTGTAAAAGTCTGTAAACAAACAGTGTCATATTGCATGCACAACACAGAAACGTCATACACAAAGACCATCGAAATGTCGAAGGATGACATTCATGTGAAATAGATTTTAAATGACTGCAAAGGGTCCTTCAGATGAAAATTCTGCATGTTCATGTATTATCAAACAGCACATGGATAGGGGCTGTGTACAAGAACAGCTCAGGAGATAAACCAAAAGTATGTGGAACATCTCATTCCAAAATCATGGGCATTAATGTGGAGTTAGTCCTCTCTTTGATGCTATAACAGCCTCCACTCTTCTGGGAAGGCTTTCCACTAGATGTTGGAACATTGCTGCGGGGACTAACTTCCATTCAGCCACAAGAGCATTAGTGAGGTCTGGCACTGATGTTGGGTGATTAGGCCTGGCTCGCAGTCAGCGTTTCAATTCATCCCAAAGGTGTTCGATGGGGTTGAGGTCAGGGCTCTGTGCAGGCCAGTCAAGTTCTTCCACAGCAAAATCGTCTAGAATGTCATTGTAATAGAACGCGTTTCCACTGCTCCAGAGTTCAATGGTGGCGAGTTTACACCACTCCAGCCGACGCTTGGCATTGCGCACGTTGCTTCCCGAGGAAGTTTGGAACTCGGTAGTGAGTGCTGCAACCAAGGACAGACGATTTTTACGCGCTACGCACCTCAGCACTCGGTGGCCCTACCACTTTGCGGCTGAGCTGTTTTTGCTCCTAGACGTTTTCACTTCACAATAACAGAACTTACAGTTGACCGGGGGCAGCTCTAGCAGGGCAGACATTTGACGAACTGACTTGTTGGAAAGGTGGCATCCTATGACGGTGCCACGTTGTAAGTCACTGAGCTCTTCAGTAAGGCCATTCTACTGCCAATGTTTGTCTATGGAGATTGCATGGCTGTGTGTTCGATGTTATACACCTGTCAGCAACGGGTGGGGCTGAAATAGCCGAATCCACTAATTTGAAGGGGTGTCCACATACTTTTGTATAGATAGTGTATGTGCATGCCTCCAGATTGTCTTGGAAGGATGTGTGATATCACACCCTGTATGTTTTATACAGAAGACTCACTGGGAACCATGCATCAATCATTAGTCATACATAGAGATTCGACATAGTCACAAACACACACACACACGAGCACGTGCGCTACACCCACACACAGACAATCTGTCAAGAATGACTAAGTAAAGCTGCGGAATAAATCGTTTCAAAAATAAAAAAGTTCACCCCCCGTAAAGACATAATGAGAGACGTCACTGGACAGTTGACGTCCTTGGAGTCTCTATTCTTTTCTCACGTTGTCTTTGACTGTTTTACTGCTAAAGTGAGACGGAGGTGAACGTTAATAGCATTCATCAGATGAATAACAAAAGATGTGTCCGCCTTACACAGAACCCAGAAAGAAAACACCAAGCCGTGTCAGTTGCAATACGGTCACAAAGCTTCTGAAACATCTCAGGCTGATCACTTCCTATACTCAAAGGGAATTACCTAAGGTATATTACCTGATGAATAATGAAAAGATACGTGTATGTTTTTTTTTTTTATTGGCATGAGAATAATAATGAATAGGTTAAATATAAGTCTCATGAATGAAAGAGTCAATAAAAGTAAGACTTCATTCTGAAGCAGTTATTTTGAGATGAGAGAAAAATGTTGAAGAAGGCAAGGCCAATTCAGGCAGAAAAATCCTCTGAAAAAGGAATGAATAAATTACTTATGATACGTACTGTGCTGTACTTTCAATGTATACATCAATTTACATTCATAAGTAGATGCTGAGATTTTCATTTTTTTCATTTTTCCACTAAGCCTCGGGCTTTATCCTACATGATCTTTCAGTAGAAAGACAATATCTGACTAACAAAGAGAACTGCATGGCGCCTTCTGCTTTGGAAGCAGATAAAGACTGCTACTGTAGACCGGCTGGCATCGCCTGAGGACAGTTTTAAGTTTCAACATAGCGGCAGAGATTATTCTACGGCTTTGACTGGACTGGATTGTGGGCCTCGACCATAGCCGCGAGAAGTAGGGGTGCTGAGTGTGCTGCAGCATTCCATGATAAATTGAAATCAACAAAAAATGTGTATTAAAATACTTTTTAAAAAAACAGCTTCACAGGATAACAGCAACAACAACATTCACCATGCCAACACACATTAAGACATTTTCCCAATAACTAACATTTCCCAAGCACTGACATTTTCCAAGCAATATGCAGTCCAACTTCTATTAGATTCAGACTGTAGAACATTGTTTTGCTGATTACACCCTTCCAGATATGTGGATCACAAGTAGACAATAACAACAGACACCTGAGACAGGATCAGTATAACGATGTTCACCCACTCTAGAGATAGCTGATGGAATCAGTATAACGATGTTGACCCACTCTAGAGATAGCTGATGGGATCAGTATAACGATGTTGACCCACTCTAGAGATGGCTGATGGGATCAGTATAACGATGTTGACCCACTCTAGAGATAGCTGATGGGATCAGTATAACGATGTTGACCCACTCTAGAGATGGCTGATGGGATCAGTATAACGATGTTGACCCAATCTAGAGATGGCTGATGGGATCAGTATAACGATGTTGACCCACTCTAGAGATAGCTGATGGGATCAGTATAACGATGTTGACCCACTCTAGAGATGGCTGATGGGATCAGTATAACGATGTTGACCCAATCTAGAGATAGCTGATGGGATCAGTATAACGATGTTGACCCACTCTAGAGATGGCTGATGGGATCAGTATAACGATGTTGACCGAATCTAGAGATAGCTGATGGGATCAGTATAACGATGTTGACCCACTCTAGAGATAGCTGATGGGATCAGTTGTAGATTCAGATCCTTTACTTTGTTAAACATTTAGGAAAACACTATGTGAGCTCGGTAGGTGTTTTTGATTGAATAGGTCTTTGAGTGTGTGTGTGTGTGTGTGTGTGTGTGTGTGTGTGTGTGTGTGTGTGTGTGTGTGTGTGTGTGTGTGTGTGTGCGTGCGTGCGTGCGTGCGTGCGTGCGTGCGTGCGTGTGTGTGCGCACTGTATGTTGACTGAATACAAATCCCCTACAGAATTTTCAGAAGCAGGGACTTTGAGTTGTAGCCTGTACCATAGATTCAGATCCCTCCTTTTGTTCCCGTGCCAACAGTGAAGTATAGAACAGCCATGATGCAATTACACAAGCCTTAAGGAATGTTTGCATTCCACTTCTAGAATATGATGACATGAGACCTCATTCGAATGCAGAAGCCAGCGGAGTACACTGAATCAATAGAACTGCTCATAGCTTAATGAGGTTAAACGCTCACAGAGAAATGGTGTCTGCTGCTAGTGCTGCTTCTCTCCAGAGAGGTCTTTAAGGGGAGAGGGTGAGCGTGTGGTGTATAGGGTTTTCAAGAAGCAGTGACATGTAGGAAGTTGTGGAGGAGAATGGATGACATGTAAAAAAATATATATATTTTCTGTGCCGTCTCATTCAGACACTCTGTTTATGCCTTCAAGAGCCAGGGCTTTTCTGGAAAGGTAGTGAACGCCGGTGCGCTTCTAATGAATATTATGACCCTTTCAGGAGAAAGTGTCCTTTCATTGTCCTTTCATTTGCATCTTATGGTATAATCCCTCATAAACGTTTGCCAGTCGAGTAACGAGCCGAGTAACGAATGCAAATGTTTTAACATGCCAGAGTAGGCTGTAATTTATGCAGTATAATTTTTAACATGCCAGAGTAGGCTGTAATTTATGCAGTAGAATTTTTAACATGCCAGAGTAGGCTGTAACTTATGCAGTAGAATTTTTAACATGCAGTACATTTAACAGAGATAGTGGAAGCCCCGTCAGCGTTACTGCTAATGGTGATTTGTGCTGTGGTGGGGACCTACTCAGTCTCTTCAGGGAGGAGTATCTGTTGAGGTCGGCCTTGACAGCGGCCTCGTAGGTGGGTGGCAGGTGGGACAGGCTCTGGAATGAGCGTGAGGAGGACAGGTCATACGGCTCCGTCTGTGAGGTCAGGATGCCACTCATCCTAGTGTTCTCTGGGGAGACACCAAAACAAAGAGGGAAAAAATGTTTCCTAAAAATATACGGCGTCAGATCAAAGGCAACGATGGCAGAGCACGCCTGCTGAGGAAGGGAGGAGGGAGGGACGGGAGTGAGGGTAGGTGGAACTTGTTTAGAGAGCGTTTGGTAGAGTCTGGGAGGTGGATGGTGAGGTGAAAGAAGGAGAGGGGCTAAGGGACATGGGTTAAGAGGTGGACATCAGGCACTCTGGGAGCGTTTGGCACTGTCTGGTACAGTAGATAAAATGATGTGACAGGGCAGGTGACAATGGCCCCAAAACAACACCAGACCAAACAACAGATGTCTGCTTCACAGTGACCCTGACTGCGACAGTTTGTGCGCTGTCATTTGAGGAGGGGTGGGGAGTTGGATGGGGAGAGGGCTAGGACAGGGCAGCGACACGCTTGTCTGACTGATGCGATGTCATGCCAGAGAGAGATGGGCAAACTGGGACCTCTCTCTCTCTCTCTGTGTCTCTCTCTCTCCTGTGGGCTTTGAGTCTGTCATGCAGAGCAGCGGCCAGATAAAGTGAGGGAGGAGAAAAAAAGAGCAGAGGGAGAGAGAATGAGAAGATGAAGAGGGAAGGCGGATTGGAGGGGAGAGATAGAGAGAGAGAGAGGGAGAGAGAGAGAATGAGAAGATGAAGATGAAGAGGGAGAGAAGAGTGGAGGAGAGAGAGAGAGAGAGAGAGAGAGAGAGAGAGAGAGAGAGAGAGAGAGAGAGAGAGAGAGAGAGAAACACACTGCTAAATCACCAGGCACATTACGACCACACCACACACTATGTGGACTGGGGAAGGTACAAAGGCTGAACGGTGGGTGAGTGTGAGGTGGGGTGAATAGAAGGGTGTGTTTGAATGTGAGTGCAATTATGTTGATTTATGTGTGAATAAGTGTGTGTGTATAAGTGACTGTGTGTGTGTGTGTGTGTGTGTGTGTGCGTGCGTGCGTGACTTACCACGTCTCAATGATCGGTGAGCTACCCCACCCAAGTGAAAAACAGACAGTTCAGAATCATGTTGATGGTGTGAAACAGCATTCAGACCAAACCCAGCCAACACAAACCCCACCAACACACACCCAGCCAACACACACCTCATTCATTACCATAAGTCCAGAAAATAGCTCTGGAATAAACCAATGATGCATATAACTTGTATGTATTTGGAACAGACAAATGATCTAATGTGCCTTCAGATAGAGTAAAAATGCACCTTATGAATGAATATGTCTCCATCCCCTCTTTGTCTGAAATCAAGTAACGAATTTGACAGATCAATGTGATTTTTTTTTATTGAATGAAAGCTTCTAAATTGCTTTCAACACCTAATATGCATTTGCATTGCATAGCGGTGGGTACAATGAGGCGGCGGCAGCCAATAAGAAGAGTTGGAGGTGTGGCCTATTGGGGGCGTGGCTTTCAGTTTGTTCTTTAAAAAAAACATATATAATTATATGTTCACTGCCAGCACTGAATATTAAAGCTGCAATGTTTAACCTTTTGGGCGACCCAACAAAATTCACATAGAAATGAACGTTATAGATCCGTCATTCTCATTGAAAGCAAGTCTAAGAAGCGGTACATGCTTCACTGTGGGGATGGTGTTCTCGGGGTGATGAGAGGTACTGGGTTTGCGCCAGACATAGCGTTTTCCTTGATGGCCAAAAAGCTCAATTTTAGTCTCATCTGACCAGAGTACCTTCTTCCATATGTTTGGGGAGTCTCCCACATGCCTTTTGGCGAACACCAAACATGTTTGCTTATTTTTTTTTATTTAAGCAATGGCTTTTTTCTGGCCACTCTTCCGTAAAGCCCAGCTCTGTGGAGTGTACGGCTTAAAGTGGTCCAATGGACAGATACTCCAATCTCCGCTGTGGAGCTTTGCAGCTCCTTCAGGGTTATCTTTGGTCTCTTTGTTGCCTTTCTGATTAATGCCCTCCTTGCCTGGTCCATGAGTTTTGGTGGGCAGCCCTCTCTGGGCAGGTTTGTTGTGGTGCCATATTCTTTCCATTTTTTAATAATGGATTTTATGGTGCTCCATGGGATGTTCAAAATGTTGTATATGTTTTTATAACCCAACCCTGATCTGTACTTCTCTACAACTTTGCCCCTGACCTGTTTGGAGAACTCCGTGGTCTTCATGGTGCCGCTTGCTTGGTGGTGCCCCTTGCTTAGTGGTGTTGCAGTCTCTGGGGCCTTTCAGAACAGGTGTATATATACTGAGATCATGTGACAGATCATGTGACACTTAGATTGCACACAGGTGGACTTTATTTAACTAATTATTTGACTTCTGAAGGTAATTGGTTGCACCAGATCTTATTTAGGGGCTTCATAGCAAAGGGGGTGAATACATATGCACGCACCACTTTTCCGTTATTTATTTTTTATACATTTTTGAAACAAGTTATTTTTTTCATTTCACTTCACCAATTTGGACTATTTTGTGTATGTCCATTACATGAAATCCAAATAAAAATCCATTTAAATTACAGGTTGTAATGCAAAAAAATTGGAAAAACGCCAAGGGGGATGAATCCTTTTGCAAGGCACTGTACACGGAGGATATCACAGGTTGTAGTGTATCTAAGCAACACAGCACATTGGTATACCAATCCCTTTTATGTGTCTTGTGATTGAAGTGTGTGTGTTTGATGTGTTGTCGGAATGGATTTCTAATGTTTCCCATAGATTTCATTGGGATGTCTTCATGGATCACTCCTCTGATTTAGCAGTGTGTAATGGAACACACATTGAATTGTCACACACGAGGAGATGTGTTGCGACTACAGAATCTCCTTAAAACCCAGCGGTAGCCCTGGAGGGGAGAGGCTTCCACGCAGGGTTGAGCCGACACTGAACATCAGAATACAAGCCAGAGAGGCCAATCCAATGTTAAACAAACACAAAGGCAGTGGATTATCTCTCCTTTTCTTTCTTCTTTGTCCTCTTCTCACCCTTTGTCTTTATGAAACCAGCTTCCTCATATCTCTCCATCAGCCCCTATCCCCCCTAAACCCGGCTCTTGTGAATGAATAGAGACAATTGGCTGCAGAAAATCCCTAAATGCCATTTGTAATGAAACTGGGGCTGATTTCTTCAGCGACAGCAGAAGGTTAGAATATAATCTTATAATGACAGGGTCAATCATCTGAGGAGGAACGCGTTCTGTGGTAGAACCATATAGCCGGGATGCCCTGACCTTAACAGGACATTAACTTGATGACAAAGCCAATCGTATTTCCCTTTAGTAGGTGATATGATGTATATTCAGTATATTCATGTCAAAGAGTGTTTCGAAGTTAATTCCCAAAACCGGGGCTTCATTTTTCATTAGAATGGCCCGGTTTTGAATGAAGTGATTTTGTTACATTCGTCTTTGTACAAATAACTGGGCGGCTCTGTTTTCAACATCCACACTAAAGTAATGTACCGGGCGTGAATTCTAAGTAATAGCCTATCCTACAGTGGAGACTGTAACATAACCCTGTGTCTGGATGAAGTGCTGTTAGCTGTCCTTACCATTATGAATGCGTGTTGGGCTACCTAGAACCGTATGGTTGTAGTTGTGCTGGTGGGTACCTGTGAAAACAGCAATGGAGACGATCATTCAACGTGACAAGCATATCAGATATTGTATCTGATCAAAAGTAATGACATGGTTTAATACAAGCGGAGATCTAGTATAAGCATCATTAAAGGAATAGTTCACCCTAAAATGAACGTTTGTTAGATGTTTCCATACCTCAAAAGTGGTCTTTAAATTGAATCAAGCTTAGTCCATATTCAATGCAATCTGTTATGTTGATCCCGACTTAGGAATTTAAGCAAAATCTACAGGCTTCAACCCCAAATGAATAAGAAAGAGTAGCACAATCAAAGACCACTTTTTTCGAGGTAATAAAAAACATCTGACAAACGTATATATTCAGACGTAGAGAATCCCTTTAACATCCTCCATCTAAGGACACAGATAGAATCCCTTTAACATCCTCCATCTAAGGACACGGATAGAATCCCTTTAACATCTTCTATCTAAGGACACGGATAGAATCCCTTTAACATCTTCTATCTAAGGACACGGATAGAATCCCTTTAACATCTTCTATCTAAGGACACGGATAGAATCCCTTTAACATCTTCCATCTAAGGACACGGATAGAATCCCTTTAACATCTTCTATCTAAGGACACGGATAGAATCCCTTTAACATCTTCTATCTAAGGACACGGATAGAATGATGACGGAAGATGGAGACAAAACGGTAATGAGAGAAAACGAGGGGAAGGATGAAGAATGTGGAAGGATGAAGAATGTGGAAGGATGAAGAATGTGGAAGGATGAAGAATGGGGAAGGATGAAGAGGTGGAGACTCCTCAGTCCCGTCGTAACCTAGCCGTTACCCTGTATAGCAATATTCACATACACACTGGCATGAAATATGAACATACACACTGACATGGGAGATGAATGCCCTTGTTCTTTAAAAAATTTGCATTATTGAGAAAAAAAATCTCAACAAAATCCCATTTAAGTCTGAAAATATTTGGTGATTTTCTAACCCTTGGAATCAGACATTTTGGGATGACAGTGATTGGTGCTTAGTGACCATGTGACCCCTTTAATGACCTTGTTGCACTGAGTCAGGTGATGAAAGGCAGCTATTCTGAGTTCTCTGTGTCTGTGTCTTTGTCTGTGTGTGTGTGTGTGTGTGTGTGTGTGTGTGTGTGTGCGTGTGTGTCTGAGTGATCCAGGTGAAAAAGCAACGACAGCTAGATAGAACACCCGATGCAGAGTGCCGTTGCAACGCGTTCACTCGGCTGTGTGCTGTTGTGCCTGTTTCAAAATGCATCCAGAACCCACTGCTATAACACTCCATTTAAATCGGTCACAAAGCTGAGACGGGAGAGAGGACCCCACTCGCACGCTCTCACATCATGGGTTTCAATATTTGTTTAGGAAGATGGATTGTGTCATCGGAGTACATGCGCTGTGGGTGTGTACAGATGTACAGTTGAAGTCGGAAGTTTACACACACCTTAGCCAAATACATTTAAACTCAGTCTTTCACAATTCCTGACATTTAATCCTCGTAAACATTCCCTGTCTTAGGTCAGTTAGGATCACCACTTTATTTTAAGAATGTGAAATGTCAGAATAATAGTAGAGAGAATGATTTATTTAAGCTTTTATTTCTTTCATCACATTCCCAGTGGGTCAAAGTTTACATACACTCAATTAGTATTTGGTAGCATTGCCTTTAAATTGTTTAACTTGGGTCAAACGTTTCGGGTAGCCTTCCACAAGCTTCCCACAATAAGTTGGGTGAATTTTGGCCCATTCCTCCTGACAGAGCTGGTGTAATAGAGTCAGGTTTGTAGGCCTCCTTGCTCGCACACGCTTTTTCAGTTCTGCCCACAAATTCTCTATAGGATTGAGGTCAGGGCTTTGTGATGGTCACTCCAATATCTTGATTTTGTTGTCCTTAAGCCATTTTGCCACAACTTTGGAAGTACGCTTGGGGTCATTGTCCATTTGGAAGACCCATTTGCAACCAAGCTTTAACTTCCTGACTGATGTCTTGAGGTGTTGCTTCACGGTTGGAATGGTGTTCTTCAGCTTGCAAGCAATGCCCTTTTTCCTCCAAACATATCGATGGTCAGTATTGCCAACCAGTTCTATTTTTGTTTCATCAGACCAGAGGACATTTTTCAAATAAGTAAGATCTTTGTCCCCATGTGCAGTTGCAAACCGTAGTCTGGCTTTTTTATGGTGGTTTTGGAGCAGTGGCTTCTTCCTTGCTGAACAGCCTTTCAGGTTATGTCGATATAGGATTCGTTTTACTGTGGATAGTCGATATAGGACTTGTTTTACTGTGGATATAGATACTTTTGTACATGTTTCCCCCAGCATCTTCACAACGTCCTTTGCTGTTGTTCTGGGATTGATTTGCACTTTTCGCACCAAAGTACATTAATCTCTGGAAGACAGAACTCCTTCCAGAGCGGTATGACGGCTGCGTGGTCTTTTTCTGAGGTCTTGGCTGATTTCTTTTGATTTTCCCATAATGTCAATCAAAGAGGCACTGAGTTTGAAGGTAGGCCTTGAAATACATCCACAGGTACACCTCCAATTGACTCAAATTATGTAGTTTAGCCTATCAGAAGCTTCTAAAGCCATGACATAATTTTCTGGAATTTTCCAAGCTGTTTAAAGGCACAGTCAACTTAGTGTATGTAAACCTCTGACCCACTGGAATTGTGATACAGTGAATTATAAGTGAAATAATCTGTCTGTAAACAATTGTTGGAAAAATTACTTGTGTCATGCACAAAGTAGATATCCTAACTTGCAAAACTATAGTTTGTTAACAAGAAATGTGTGGAGTGGTTGAAAAAACGAGTTTTAATGACTCCAACCTAAGTGTATGTAAACTTCCGACTTCAACTTTAGGATCTTAATTTGAGCCAGTTTGCTACAGCAGGAAAATAATCCTACAGCAACAGGAAATGTGAATTATTATGTGGATTATAATATAAAAGTGGAAATTACAAACTTTAGAAACCTTTTCAAAACTCAAATACACTACAAGTTTGCATGTCCTGTGGTACAAGAAAATTCTCAGCAACAAAAGAGTGATCAAATTAAGATCTTACATCTGTATGAGCGTATTTTATTTCTATAAAGTATAGCTTAACAGTTGACATCTGGAGATAGAGAATGTTTGCGAACAAAGTGAAGTCACAGACGTGAGGGCAGGGTTTGCTGAATATATGAATGTACTTAATGTTCTTAGATATTATCACACACAGAAACAAATACACACTGTGATCTCCACTGTAATGATATTGTTCTCTAGCTGTAAAACCAAAACACTATCCATTCACTCTTTGTAGTTAATCCACCCCAATCACACCATTTAACTTCAGGCTTGGCCCCACACTATCAGTGCACAGAGAGAGAAAGCACTGATACCTCCATAGAGAAATAGATAGAGACAGTACTGCAGAGAGACCCATAGACAGACAGAGCCCCTGCACTGGATCCTAATTAAGAAGGAAGAAGAACTGGTCGTTCATTGATCCCACCGTAATCAGGCGACCAATTAGCTGTGTTGGAGAGAGACAATACATGAGCAGGCACACACACACACATACACATACACACACACACACACACACACACGCACACACGCACACACCATCACCCCTGGAGCCCAGAGGCTGTTTATCAGGCTTAAACACAGACATGCACACACACCACACACCACACACACACACACACACACACACACACACACACACACACACACACACACACACCCCATCACCCCTGGAGCCCAGAGGCTGGTTATCAGGCTTAAACACCCAGCGCTCTGTCATCCGTTTCAGACCTGTGGTGCAAACTAGACCCCTCTCCAGAAATGGGTTTGTTATTGACCAGGGGAGAGGAGGAGGAGGAGGAGGAGGAAGAGGAGGAGGGGGCAGTGATGAATGTATTGTAAATATGGTGTGTATGGAGATCCCTAGAACTTCTATCGTTGGTGTAGAGTGAGTGAGAGTGGAGGGTAGATCATCTAGTTACTGATGAGCGTAGCTGGATAGGTGTTAACCTAACGTAGCAGGATTAAAAGAAACGCCTGACACTAGATCCCCTACATACTGGTCTTGAAGAGAGGAAAAATATATGTCGGGGGAGGTTCTCTTCTGCGCTGTTCAACCAATCCAGTAAATGTGGAGGAGGAGTTAAGATGGAGTGTTGCCTTGTTAACGTCCAAAAAGCTGAAGTCGTGTCACAGGCTCTCTTTCCATTCCCCCTGTAAACCAGAACATCCGGTTGTTGGGGACTCGGCAGAGGCTAGGTTAGGTAAAAGTAGGAGTGATTGACTTTGGGTCAATTTAAAGACGCCTCCCTCTTAGCTGTATCAGTTAATGGTTCTGCCAGCTGAAAGTGACGAGGAGATGAGGAGATAAGTACTGGAACTGAACATGTGATTATTCCTGATTGACACTAACACAGCTTGAAAGGTTTACCAGGTCTCCAATCTAAATAGCTAAAATGAGTATTTTGTTTGTCTTGATGACTCAGCTGTTTTTCTGTTCAATGCCAGTCAATGATTTAGGCATTCCAAACAAAAGAAGATGATAAGCTCAGCTTTATGCCGGGTTGTGTGGTTGCGAGAGATATCTGACATCATCTATTTTCTTGTACGCACAGATTGCATCATATTAATCGTCAGTATTTTCACACCTGATCCAACCTGGGATACAGCGCCTCTGTGAGCCTGATTACTAACATCCAGATGGCCTAACAATGACTCACTATCCTGACGTTTCCGTGGCATAACTTATCCTATAACACAGAACCATGTAGTGATGATAAAACAGTTGGCAATGCCAGTGGAGATGACAAGTGGTAAATTGACTTTAACACTAATGCTAAATATCATTGGTTTATAAACACCTGGTGATGTATAGACCACCATTAAATATCGTCTCAATCTGAGCGCCTTGTTAAAGCTCGGGACTTAAAAATCCTTCGAAACGTCCTGTGAATGTTAATGTTAATGACATTCCATGAGAACGCTCCAATCCTTAGTAATCAGGGCGGGAGGGAGGATGTGTGGGGGCTGTTGAGGATCTGTGGAGGGGAGGGAGGAGGTATGGGGGCTGTTGAGGGCCCGGGGGGAGGAAGGACGTGTGGGGGCTGTTGAGGGGCTGGCGGGGAGGCAAGGGGTGTCCGACAAGGGGTCTCTCTATCCCATTGGCTCTGTTGCCATCCAAACACTGCCAACACATATCCCCTTTCTTTCTCCCTCTTACTGTCCCTTTCCTGTCCTCCCCCTGTCTTCCCCTCTCAACTTCCTGTCCTCCCCTTTCATCCACCTGGCCTCCCCCTGTCCTCCCCCCTCCTCCCCCGTCCTCCCCTTTCATTCCCCTGTCCTCTCCCTGTCCTCGCCCTCCTCTCACTGTCCTCCGCCCTCCTCTTCCTGTCCTCCCCCTGTCCTCTATCTGTCCTCCCCCTGTCCTCCACCTGTCCTCCCCCCTCCTCTCCCTGTCCTCCCCCTGTCCTCCACCTGTCCTCCCCCTGTCCTCCACCTGTCCTCCCCCCTGTCCTCCACCTTTCCTCCCCCTCCTCTCCTGTACTCACCCTGTCCTCCCCCCCTCCTCTCCCTGTCCTCCCCCTCCTCTCCCTGTCCTCCCCCTGTCCTCCCCCCTCCTCTCCCTGTCCTCCCCCTGTCCTCCACCTGTCCTCCCCCTGTCCTCCACCTTTCCTCCCCCTCCTCTCCTGTACTCACCCTGTCCTCCCCCCTCCCTCCCTCCCCCCCTCCTCTCCCTGTCCTCCCCCTGTCCTCCCCCCTCCTCTCCCTGTCCTCCCCCCTCCTCTCCCTGTCCTCCCCCTGTCCTCCCCCCTCCTCTCCCTGTCCTCCCCCTCCTCTCCCTGTCCTCCCCCTGTCCTCCCCCCTCCTCTCCCTGTCCTCCCCCCCTCCTCTCCCTGTCTCCCCCCTGTCCTCTCCCTGTCCTCCCCCTGTCCTCCACCTGTCCTCCCCCTCCTCTCCCTGTCCTACCCTGTCCTCCTCCTGTCCTCCCCCCACCTCCCCTGTCCTCCCCCTGTCCTCCACCTGTCCTCCCCCCTCCTCTCCCCTGTCCTCCCCCCACCTCCCACTGTCCTCCCCCCTGTCCTCCACCCTCCTCCCCCTGTCCTCCACCTGTCCTCCCCCCTCCTCTCCCTGTCCTCCCCCCACCTCCCACTGTCCTCCCCCTGTCCTCCACCCTCCTCCCCCTGTCCTCCACCTGTCCTCCCCCTTCCTCTCCTGTCCTCCCCCACCTCCCCCTGTCCTCCCCCTGTCCTCCACATGTCCTCCCCCTGTCCTCCCCCCTCCTCTCACTGTCCTCCCCCTGTCCTCCACCTGTCCTCCCCCTGTCCTCCCCCCTCCTCTCACTGTCTTCCCACTGTCCTCCACCTGTCCTCCACCTGTCCTCTCCCTGTCCTCCACCTGTCCTCCACCTGTCCTCCACCTGTCCTCCACCTGTCCTCCACCTGTCCTCTCCCTGTCCTCCCCTCTCATCCCTAACTTTTCCACCTTGTAGAACCACAGGCCTGAGAGACACTGTGGACTTGGCATTTAACAACTGACAAAGAGTGTTAACATTTAATCGCTAAATGTTAACTGCCATAATAGCCCAGCTTCCCTCAGTACGGCAGCAGGGGAAACTTTATAATAGCCCAGCTTCCCTCAGTACGGCAGCAGAGGAAACTTTATAATAGCCCAGCTTCCCTCAGTACGGCAGCAGAGGAAACTTTATAATAGCCCAGCTTCCCTCAGTACGGCAGCAGAGGAAACTTTATAATAGCCCAGCTTCCCTCAGTACGGCAGCAGAGGAAACTTTATAATAGCCCAGCTTCCCTCAGTATGGCAGCAGAGGAAACTTTACTTTACCCCTGGATGGAACATCCTTTAGTTTCTGCCTTCTGCTCATCCCAACACGGGAAACGGCTTATATCTGACCCAATTGTGGCACTAGGGATACTAGTTAAGTTAAATCAAATGCTGACCCAGATTAACTGTCAGAAGACTATGCCAGCTGATGGGATAATTAAGTCAGTGGGGCAAACAAATGTTGTTTACAAGAGGTAGTCAAATTCAGTACATTAAAAATAAATGTACAAAATGACAAAGAAATGATCAGTCTATAATTTTAATGGTAGGTTTATTTGAACAGTGAGAGACAGAATAACAACAAAAAAATCCCAAAAAAGGGATGTCAAAAATGTTATAAATTGATTTGCATTTTAATGAGGGAAATAAGTATTTGACCCCCTCTCAATCAGAAAGATTTCTGGCTCCCAGCTGTCTTTTATACAGGTAACGAGCTGAGATTAGGAGCACACTCTTAAAGGGAGTGCTCCTAATCTCAGCTTGTTACCTGTATAAAAGACACCTGTCCACAGAAGCAATCAATCAATCAGATTCCAAACTCTCCACCATGGCCAGGACCAAAGAGCTCTCCAAGGATGTCAGGGACAAGATTGTAGACCTACACAAGGCTGGAATGGGCTACAAGACCATTGCCAAGCAGCTTGGTGAGAAGGTGACAACAGTTGGTGCGATTATTCGCAAATAGAAGAAACACAAAAGACCTGTCAATCTCCCTTGGCCTGGGGCTCCATGCAAGATCTCACCTTGTGGAGTTGCAATGATCATGAGAACGGTGAGGAATCAGCCCAGAACTACACAGGAGGATCTTGTCAATGATCTCAAGGCAGCTGGGACCATAGTCACCAAGAAAACAATTGGTAACACACTAAGCCGTGAAGGACTGAAATCCTGCAGCGCCCGCAAGGTCCCCCTGCTCAAGAAAGCACAAATACAGGCCCGTCTGAAGTTTGCCAATGAACATCTGAATGATTCAGAGGAGAACTGGGTGAAAGTGTTGTGGTCAGATGAGACCATAATCGAGCCCTTTGGCATCAACTCAACTCACCGTGTTTGGAGAAGGAGGAATGCTGCCTATGACCCCAAGAACACCATCCCCACCATCAAACGTGGAGGTGGAAACATTATGCTTTGGGGGTGTTTTTCTGCTAAGGGGACAGGACAACTTCACTGCGTCAAAGGGACGATGGACGGTCAAATCTTGGGTGAGAACCTCCTTCCCTCAGCCAGGGCATTGAAAATGGGTTGTGGATGGGTATTCCAGCATGACAATGACCCAAAACACACGGCCAAGGCAACAAAGGAGTGGCTCAAGAAGAAGCACATTAAGGTCCTGGAGTTGCCTAGCCAGTCTCCAGACCTTAATCCCATAGAAAATCTGTGGAGGGAGCTGAAGGTTCGAGTTGCCAAACGTCAGGCTCGAAACCTCTGCAAAGAGGAGTGGGACAAAATCCCTCCTGAGATGTGTGCAAACCTGGTGGCCAACTATAAGAAACGTCTGACCTCTGTGATTGCCAACAAGGGTTTTGCCACCAAGTACTAAGTCAAGTTTTGCAGAGGGGTCAAATACTTATTTCCCTCATTAAAATGCAAATCAATTTATAACATTTTTGACATGCGTTTTTCTGGATTTTTTTGTTGTTATTCTGTCTCTCACAGTTCAAATAAACCTACCATTAAAATTATAGACTGATCATGTCTTTGTCAGTGGGCAAACGTCAGCAGGGGATCAAATACTTTTTTCCCTCACTGTATGGGAGAATCAAATCAAATACAATTGTATTTATCACATGCGCCGAATACAACTGGTTTAGACTTTATAGTGAAATGCTTGCTTACGAACCTTTCCCAACGATGCAGAGTTGAAAAATAATAATACAAAATAAAATAGTAACTAACACAAGAGGAATAAAATAAAATACACAAGAATGGAGCTATATACAGGGAGTACCAGTACCAGATCAATGTGCAGAGGTATGAGGTACTTGAGGTAGATATGTACATGACGGCTATTCCTGACATTTACAGAGAGCTTCAACAGAGACCTCACAGTCTCTCTAGACCTTGCAGATCATTATGATGTTCACCGCCATGTCCTGGCCATGAAAAATAGTCAATATGGAAATGGAAAATATTTTCCTGATATTTTTACAACTGTTCCATTGGAACTAATAAAGTAATCATCTCTCTCTGTGTAAAAACAAAAAAAGTTGACGTACCAGCTCCCTCGTAGTCCCTCAGACTGTTGGATGTGAGGACAGGAGAAGGGTGGTCACGTTTGCTAGCAGGGATAAGCACAGATTTATCTGATGTCTTCTTTAAATAATAAGAAATAACATCATTCAAAGCTGCCTTTATCCACACCTCTTGAGACCTCCTCTTGGTAGGGTGGGGACGGAGAGTGTTCAGGAGCATAGCACATTCATAGTACAGTACAGTAGCTGTAGAAACCATACAAGGTAGGTACAGGCCTGGGTAGAAATAGTATTTTTATCCTTTGAAATACTTAAGCTGAGTTTGGTTAAGTGGAACCAATGGAGTAGTCCTGAAAGTACCTACACCACTCATCCAGTGCGCTGGGTGAGCTAAAACAAACACACCCAATGTATTTGAGAGAAAACACTGTTTGGACCCAGGCCTGGTGGCACAGTAGGTTAAGAAAAGCAGGACAGTGTAGGACAGCTTGGGTTTATTAAGGCAGGGTTTCCCAAACTCGGTTTTTGCCCCTCCAGGACCGAGTTTGGGAAACCCTGTACTAAGGCACAACATGATGGAATAGAAAAGCACTTTACTTGTCAGGTCAACTGCAATGAACGTCATCAAGAGATTTTCTCATTTCCACTTGGCTGAGATCATCTTATAGCCTACTAATAGTACTTTTTAAAAATATTTTTACGCAACAGCTCATCTTTTGAGTGGCACTTTGGGGTCAGGGGTCACTGAATGTGCCAATAAGGTAAATGTTTGTTGTGTATGAGATGTTCTCTCCGGTCAAAATACAGTATGTTTGAGATATTTCAATAAGACGAGATAAACTACTTATCTTTGCAACTGACCCAACATCACCACGCCACTGATCTAGATGGTCGGCAGCAAATGTAATTACACAGACGTCACATATGATCCACCACACACAGTGACAGGAGCTAGAGGTCAGAGGTCAGAGTCAAGATAAAGGTCAAGGAGAGGCACTTCACCACATAGAACCCTCAAGGTAAAAGTCGCCTCTCACCACAGATCTAGGATCAGATTACCTTACCCCCAATCCTACCATAACATTTTACATTTACATTTTCCATTAGGAGGGTGATATAAGATCTGACCGTGTATCAGTGGTTAAGAGCAACCATTACCTACTCCACACACAACAGGCATTGATTCCTACCATGGTGGCTCTGGGAGCGGACGGGCCAATGCTTTTCCCCTAGAAGGCAGAAGGAACCAGGCACAATGAGTAGGGGAGAGGACAACATATCAAACCAAGAGAGAGAGAGAGAGAGAGAGAGAGAGAGAGAGAGAGAGAGAGAGAGAGAGAGAGAGAGAGAGAGAGAGAGAGAGAGAGAGAGAGAGAGAGAGAGAGAGAGAGAGAGAGGAGAGAAGAGAGAGAGAGAGAGAGAGAGAGAGAGAGAGAGAGAGAGAGAGAGAGAGAGAGGAATATACAGTATATATTTTCTTGTTCATTTGAAACATCACATTTGGCAATCAAAGAAAGACATTCAGATCACTTCATACAATCACATGAGTAGAAATCAATGTGGGGGATTTGATCAGCCCTTGGTAAAGGTAATACCACACACACACCAAGTAATATAGATCTAACAGCTGTCTGGACACCATTACAATACAAGGGGAGTTAAGGAAAAGGAGGTGTAGATTGAAGGTTATCTGAGTGTGAAGGAGATGAACGGAGGGCAGAATAACGGTTGGATGAGTTACGAGAGAAGACGAGTTTAAAAGGATGACAAGAAGGAACAGATTCAATACTAGAGGAGTAGATAGGGGGGGGTGAAAGAGAAGAGGAGCTAGATAGATAGATATCAGCTGTGTTCTGTAATCCATGTTACCAGCGAGGCTCTCTCACACACACACACACACACACACATACATGCACACACAGCCATGTGGCACTTTGATCCATCATTATCGATTAACCATCTGCATACAACCATCCTCATAGAGCCTACCTCCCACCTCCCACACACTGAAGGACAAGCAACACACACCCACACACACACCCACACACACACACGCACATGCGCACACACACACTGTAAAGCATTTCCTGTAAATGTACAGTAACTTACTGGCAGCAATTGGCTAGTAAGTTACTGTGATTTATTTTGCTGTACAGCTACTGTAATACATTTTACGGTAATCCATTTACCGTAGCAAAAATGTTCCTGTAACATAATTTACAGTATATTACTGGAATTACCCATGCAGCGACATATTACCCAGTATTCTTTGCAAGTTTTCATTTGTACATTTTGGTCATTTATCGGGCGGTCTTTTCCTTAGTAACTTACAGTCAGTGCATTCAACCAAGGTTGATAAAAAAATATACATATCACAGTGATAGCAAGTAAAACGTTTTTCTGTAACAGTTACTGAAAATGTTGTTGTATTTAGGGATACATTGGTCTTCAAAATAATTGTAATTACAACAAGATATCTTCTGATATATCTCTGACTATTGCCAATACAATACTGAGATATTCATGGTAACTTGATGCCAGAGCAATGAAACACAGTAAAAGGGACTATTAAACTGTAAGAAAATTATTTCTACAGTATCTTACTGTAATTACAAGGGATTAGAGCAAGCCGGTTGGCTGTATTCATTTGCATATTACAGTATATTAATGAATAGTAGGTGTTCTATATCCCTTGCACTTCTAGAGGCCTAAACAAAGGCTTCCAAACTGGATGTGATTACAGGGCAGATAAAATGGAAATGGGTAATTATTCAACCATTAAAAGGTTTAAGGCACACTACCACTCTGATCTGTTCCCTATATACTGTACATGTCATTGTTAGGGAACTACCACCATATATCACTTAAACTGGTACCGGACTCTCACTACCTGGTGCAATATATAGCCGCTTACAGTTGAAGTCGGAAGTTTACATACACCTTAGCCAAATACATTTAAACTCAGTTTAAACTAACAATTCCTGACATTCAATCCTAGTAAAAAATGCCCTGTCTTAGGTCAGTTAGGATCACCACTTTATTTTAAGAATGTGAAATGTCAGAATAATAGTAGAGAGAATGATTTATTTCAGCTTTTATTTCTTTCATCACATTCCCAGTGGGTCAGAAGTTTACATACACTCAATTAGTATTTGGTAGCATTGCCTTTAAATTGTTTAACTTGGGTCAAATGGTTCGGGTAGCCTTCCACAAGCTTCCCACAATAAGTTGGGTGCATTTTGGCCCATTCCTCCTGACAGAGCTGGTGTAACTGAGTCAGGTTTGTAGGCCTCCTTGCTCGCACACGCTTTTTCAGTTCTGCCCACACATTTTCTATAGGATTGAGGTCAGGGCTTTGTGATGGCCACTTTGTGATGGCCACACCTTAACTTTGTTATCCTTTAGCCATTTTGCAACAGCTTTGAAAGTATGCTTGGGGTCATTGTCCATTTGGAAGACCCATTTGCGACCAAGCTTTAACTTCCTGACTGAAGTCTTGAGATGTTGCTTCAATATATCCACATAATTTTCCTTCCTCATGATGCCATCTATTTTGTGAAGCGCACCAGTCCCTCCTGCAGCAAAGCACTCCCACAGCATGATGCTGCCACCCCTGTGCTTCACGGTTGGAATGGTGTTATTCTGCTTGCAAGCGTCCCCATTTTTCCTCCAAACATAACGATGGTAATTAAGGCCAAACAGTTCTATTTTTGTTTCATCAGACCAGAGGACATTTCTCCAAAAAGTACGATCTTTGTCCCCATGTGCAGTTGCAAACCGTAGTCTGGCTTTTTTATGGTGGTTTTGGAGCAGTGGCTTCTTCCTTGCTGAGCGGCCTTTCAGGTTATGTCGATATAGGACTCGTTTTACTGTGGATATAGATACTTTTGTACCTGTTTCCTCCAGCATCTACACAAGGTCCTTTGCTGTTGTTCTGTAATTGATTTGCACTTTTTGCACCAAAGTACGTTCATCTCTAGGAGACAGAACGTGTCTCCTTCCTGAGCGGTATGACGGTTGCGTTGTCCCATGGTGTTTATACTTGCATACTATTGTTTGGAAATTGCTATCAAGGATGAACCAGACTTGTGGAGGTCTACAGTTTTATTTCTGAGGTCTTGGCTGATTTCTTTTGATTTTCCCATGATGTCAAGCACAGAGGCACTGAGTTTGAAGGTAGGCCTTGAAATACATCCACAGGTATTTATAAGTGAAATAATCTGTCTGTAAACAATTGTAGGAAAAATGACTTGTGTCATGCACAAAGTAAATGTCCCAACCGACTTGCCAAAACTATAGTTTGTTAGCAAGAAATGTTTGGAGTGGTTGAAAAATGAGTTTTAATGACTCCAACCTAAGTGTATGTAAACTTCCGACTTCAACTGTATATGTAGTTTGAAAAGACAGGCTGAGTGGGCGGGGAGCTTATATTCATGAGCCTTGACTGACAGCTCTTTGAAACGCCTTGGTCATGTAACTTATATGCAGTGAGCAGTATTGCAGTAAAATCATCTCAAGCTAATTTGGTGATATACAAAGCAATTCAAACATTGAAATTGCATCCATGATATCAATTTTTGTATATATACATCTTCCGTTTGGCTAGCCAGTAACTAGTTAACACCAGACACAGATGAAGACCTAGCTAGCCAGTAACTAGCAAACACCAGACACAGATGAAGACCTAGCTAGCCAGTAACTAGCAAACACCAGACACAGATGAAGACCTAGCTAGCCAGGAACTAGCTAACACCAGACACAGATGAAGACCTAGCTAGCCAGTAACTAGCTAACACCAGACACAGATGAAGACCTAGCTAGCCAGTAACTAGCAAACACCAGACACAGATGAAGACCTAGCTAGCCAGTAACTAGCAAACACCAGACACAGATGAAGACCTAGCTAGCCAGTAACTAGCTAACACCAGACACAGATGAAGACCTAGCTAGCCAGTAACTAGCAAACACCAGACACAGATGAAGACCTAGCTAGCCAGTAACTAGCAAACACCAGACACAGATGAAGACCTAGGTAGCCAGTAACTAGCTAACACCAGACACAGATGAAGACCTAGCTAGCCAGTAACTAGCTAACACCAGTCACAGATGAAGACCTAGCTAGCCAGTAACTAGCTAACACCAGACACAGATGAAGACCTAGCTAGCCAGTAACTAGCTAACACTAGACACAGATGAAAGGGGAGACATAAGGATATTTGCCTTAGATTAATAAAGAAAACTTACAGTCAAACTTTGGCACCAGTAGAGTAGTTATCTAGTTACATAAACCACACCCCTCTGCAAACATACCTTCTTGTTTACAAGGCAGAACTTGAAGAACCTCTATCACTCTGATCTGTTCCCTATATACATGTCATCGTTAGGGAACTACTACCACATATCACTTAAATTGGTACTCTAACTAATGGTTGCAACAAATATAGCCTCTTACAAGACACACTTTAATATAGGTTAATGAGCCAGCGAATCTTTCTCCCCTCACAATATTTCTCCACAATACATAATCATATATAATATGCTGCAGTACATATATAGAAAAACAGCAATACAGTACTTTATTGTTGCGTTGTATTGAAAACAAGAATCTGCTATTTCTAACAGTGAATATTTAATTATATATTACAGCATACCAACTGATATTTGGTGTTTTATATCACTTGCACTTTAGGCCTTAACAAAGGCTTCTAAACTGACAGTGACTACAGAGATCAAAAGGATATGGCTAAACGCTCAACCATTAAAGGTTAGAGACTTGCTAACAGTCTGATCGGTCTCCTATATAAATGTAATTGTTAGGGAACCACTTCCATATGTCACTTAAATTGGTACAGCACTCTCACTAACGGGTACAACAAATATAGCCTCTTAAGAGATACTTCAAAATATGTTAATGAGCCAGCGATTCTTTCTCCCCCACAATATTTATTTGACTCTTTAGTCAAGACCTCTTGGATTTTTGGCTGTATGTACACTTCAATACAGGGAGTCCATAGCTGCACCACAACAAAACAAACATTGCAGTGTAGGCTATTGTGACTAAAGCAACAGAGATTTCACTGCCCTGAGGGAGCCCCTCAAATGGACAGCCCCCTGCCAAGCTTGTCTGCCATCATCGAGAGCCAATGTTTTCTGAGATTTTCATTTAGATTTGTGCTAAATACCTCTACCAGGACTCTAGTGTGTCTCAGGCTGTTACTGCGGCCTCCACAGCAACATCACTATCAGTCTGATGAAATCAATGAGCTGGAGTTAGCCTGCCTAGAGGTAATTTCAAGAACAAATGTAAAACACACACAGATAAAGGAAGATTGGAGAGCTACATTCTCAGAGCTGGAATAACATTAAAACGCTTCTCTGCCTCCTCTTCCCTTCTCTACATGCTCTTCCCTTCTCTACCTCCTCTTCCCTTCTCTACCTCCTCTTCCCTTCTCTTCCTCCTCTTCCCTTCTCTCATTCTCTTCCCTTCTCTGCCTCCTCTTCCCTTCTCTACCTTCTCTTCCCTTCTCTACCTCCTCTTCCCTACTCTACCTCCTCTTCCCTTCTCTCCTCTTCCCTTCTCTACCTCCTCTTCCCTTCTCTACCTCCTCTTCCCTTCTCTACCTCCTCTTCCCTTCTCTCCTCCTCTTCCCTTCTCTACCTCCTCTTCCCTTTCTCCTCCTCTTCCCTTCTCTACCTCCTCTTTCCTTCTCTCCTTCTCTTCCCTTCTCTCCTTCTCTTCCCTTCTCTACCTCCTCTTCCCTTCTCCCCTTCTCTTCTCTTCCCTTCTCTCCTTCTCTTCCCTTCTCTACCTCCTCTTCCCTTATCTCCTTCTCTTCCCTTCTCTCCTTCTCTTCCCTTCTCTACCTCCTCTTCCCTTCTCTACCTTCTCTTCCCTTCTCTACATCTTCTTCCCTTCTCTACCTCCTCTTCCCTTCTCTACCTTCTCTTCCCTTCTCTACCTCCTCTTCCCTTCTCTCCTTCTCTTCCCTCCTCTACCCCCTCTTCCCGTCTCTCCTTCTCTTCCCTTCTCTCCTTCTCTTCCCTTCTCTACCTCCTCTTCCCTTCTCTACCTCCTCTTCCCCTCTCTACCTTCTCTTCCCTTCTCTACCCGTCTCTCCTTCTATTCCCTTCTCTCCTCCTCTTCCCTCCTCTACCTCCTCTTCCCTTCTCTCCTTCTCTTCCCTTCTCTCCTTCTCTTCCCTTCTCTACCTCCTCTTCCCCTCTCTACCTTCTCTTCCCTTCTCTACCTCCTCTTCCCTTCTCTCCTTCTCTTCCCTTCTCTACCTTCTCTTCCCTTCTCTACCTTCTCTTCCCTTCACTACCTTCTCTTCCCTTCTCTACCTCCTCTTCCCTTCTCTACCTCCTCTTCCCTTCTCTACCTCCTCTTCCCCTCTCTACCTTCTCTTCCCTTCTCTACCTCCTCTTCCCTTCTCTCCTTCTCTTCCCTTCTCTCCTTCTCTTCCCTTCTGTACCTCCTCTTCCCTTCTCTATCTTCTCTTCCCTTCTCTACCTCCTCTTCCCTTCTCTACCTCCTCTTCCCTTCTCTACCTCCTCTTCCCTTCTCCCCTTCTATTCCCTTCTCTACCTCCTCTTCCCTTCTCCTTCCTCCTCTTCCCTTCTCCTTCCTCCTCTTCCCTTCTCTACCTCCTCTTCCCTTCTCTACCTCCTCTTCCCTTCTCTACCTCCTCTTCCCTTCTCTACCTCCTCTTCCCTTCTCCCCTTCTATTCCCTTCTCTACCTCATCTTCCCTTCTCCTTCCTCCTCTTCCCTTCTCCTTCCTCCTCTTCCCTTCTCTCCTCCTCTTCCCTTCCATACCTCCTCTTCCCTTCTCTACCTCCTCTTCCCTTCTCTCCTTCTCTTCCCTTCTTTAACCCCTCTTCCCTTCTCTACCTCCTCTTCCCTTCTCTCCTTCTATTCCCTTCTCTACCTCCTCTTCCCTTCTCTACCTCCTCTTCCCTTCTCTACCTCCTCTTCCCTTCTCTCCTCCTCTTCCCTTCCATACCTCCTCTTCCCTTCTCAACCTCCTCTTCCCTTCTCTCCTTCTCTTCCCTTCTCTCCTCCTCTTCCCTTCTCTACCTTCTCTTCCCTTCTCTCCTTCTCTTCCATTCTCTCCTCCTCTTCCCTTCTCTACCTCCTCTTCCTTTCTCTACCTTCTCTTCCCTTCTCTCCTCCTCTTCCCTTCTCTCCTCCTCTTCCCTTCTCTACCTTCTCTACCATTCTCTACCTTCTATTCCCTTCTCTCCTTCTCTTCCCTTCTCTCCTCCTCTTCCCTTCTCTACCTCCTCTTCCCTTCTCTCCTTCTCTTCCATTCTCTCCTCCTCTTCCCTTCTCTACCTCCTCCTCTCTTCTCTACCTCCTCTTCCCTTCTCTACCTTCTCTTCCCTTCTCTCCTCCTCTTCCCTTCTCTCCTCCTCTTCCCTTCTCTACCTTCTCTTCCCTTCTCTCCTCCTCTTCCCTTCTCTCCTCCTCTTCCCTTCTCTACCTTCTCTACCCTTCTCTACCTTCTCTACCCTTCTCTACCTTCTCTTCCATTCTCTCCTCCTCTTCCCTTCTCTACCTTCTCTTCCATTCTCTCCTCCTCTTCCCTTCTCTACCTCCTCTCTCTCCTCCCCTCTCTCTTTTAATTTCTCAATCTTTAAAGGTCAGTCAGTTTGTTCTGTGAGCACCACTGAATAGTCATTTGGCATTTGCATTATTAACATAATAATTTGGCATGGTGTTAATTCTCTCTCTGGCTCTGGCTCTGTCTCTCTCTCTCTCTCTCTCTCTCTCTCTCTCTCTCTCTCTCTCTCTCTCTCTCTCTCTCTCTCTCTCTCTCTCTCTCTCTCTCTCTCTCTCTCTCTCTCTCTCTCTCTCTCTCTCTCTCTCTCTCTCTCTCTCTCTCTCTCTCTCTCTCTCTCTCTCTCTCTCTCTCTCTCTCTCTCTCTCTCTCTCTCTCTCTCTCTCTCTCTCTCTCTCTCTCTCTCTCTCTCTCTCTCTCTCTCTCTCTCTCTCTCTCTCTCTCTCTCTCTCTCTCTCCTCTCCCCCCTCTCTCTCTCTCTCTCTCCTCGCTCCCCCCCCTCTCTCTCTATGTCTTTGATGAAATCACCACAAATGCAGGTGTTTTGGTAGGACTCATATCACACCTGGGATTTAACTCTCCTGTGACACAGGTGAAAGAACGCATTAAGGGGGAATTCCAACCTGAGTTAAGAGCGTAAATTAAACGGAATTTCCTTTTATGCACTTTTCTCTCTACGCGTTCTAACCTTGAACTTAAGCATGCTATTCACCTGCTATTCGTTTGGGGTGGAGATCAAAGAAATGAAGGTGTGTCGGAGGTGTGTCTACAGATACGTTGTATTCTGTCCTTTGACTTAATTCCCCCATCTTTACGTGTGAGGAAATGATGAATATGGTTGAGCAACCTGTCGGTTGCAAGTGGAACAACATCTACTTCATTTTTTAATGATAGAAATAACATCATTCTCCATGCACTTTAATTTACAAATTGATAGGAGCTATTGATAAGAGCTAGTTAAATGAATAAGCTGTTTGGATAAGGGGATTGTAAATGTAAATGACAATTGTTTTAGATCTATTTTACCCTATGATTGTTGGAGACAAATGTGAAACCAGTCATATGGCAGCAAACTGAAGCGTATCAACATATCACCTTTTCCACAGTAACATTGATGAAATGCTGGCCCTTATAACCTTGCAGGGATGACATTTGGAGACCCAAGCTATAGACTTCTTTACCCATGCGCAAAATGACAGTATAGGGCCAAACCTACCAAGTTGATTTATGATTTCTAGAATGTTTTAATTATGTGCCCAGACTTTTCATTGTATTTTTTTACAATTTGTATCGTGTTAAATATTAGCCACTATCATTAGCCTTTCGTTCGTGTGGTTGTTCCTGAGGGTTGCTAGCAATAGTGGATCCTATTAGGCTAACGTATTACAAGTTGTGCAATAATTTGGGACACGTAGCCTATTTGAATCATTATGGAGTGCAGACCATTCACAGCAGTTTAAACCAGGAGCCTGGTTCACGATGACTGGACCGTTGTCATCACAGTTACGATATTACTAAGGATTATTAGGGTCGATTTATAGGACTATTGTTCAACCACCATTGTACACTTTTCTCACCTTCCAATATTTCATGGAATGAACAATTGAATATGGCAACAGGATGAATCAAACCAATTTAATTTTTATTCACTAATATATTTTGTGCATAAAGGCTCTTCAAAACAGTTCTTTTTAATTAATAAATACTTTCCTAACCCTAAATAATACACAAGATCAGAGTATTTTTAAATCTACCAATTGGTGCTGAAAAGGAGATAAATATGAGTGTTTTTACATCATTGATCCCTAATATGCAGAACCGTTCTCTCCATATTGTCACGCTCGTCGGGAAGAGAGGACCAATGCGCAGCGTGGAATGTGAACATACTTATTTATTGAACGAACAAAAGAACAAACGATACGAAACGTGAAGTCCTTGGTTACAATACACACCATACGGAACAAGAAACCACACCAAACGAATGCCTAACGGCTACCTAAGTATGGCTCCCAATCAGAGACAACGAGCTACAGCCGTCTCTGATTGGGAGCCACCCTGGCCAACATAGAAATGCAAAAACTAGACCCACAACCTACAACACAAAACATAGAAACTAACACCCTGGCTCAACATACGAGAGTCCCCAGAGCCAGGGCGTGACAGTACCCCCCCCCAAAGGCGCGGACTCCGACCGCGCCAACCAAACACAACAGGGGAGGGACCGGGTGGGCACTCCGCCTCGCGGCGGATCGGATCGGGCATGACCCCCACTCCCTCTCTAACCCCCCAAAGCGCCCCTGGTCGGTCTGGCCCTGCTGGCCGGAGCTGGACTGAACACTGGTGGAGCGGATTGCTCTAGCTCCGGAGTGGAGCAGCTGACCGGTGCCGGACCAGGCACCGGTGGAACAGGCACGGGCTGTGCCGGAATGATGACGCGCACCACAGGCTTGGTGCGGGGAGCAGGGACGGGCCGAACTGGGCTGGCGACGCGCACCATTGGCTTGGTGCGGGGAGCAGGAACAGGCCGGGCCGGGCTGGCGACCGCACCTAGGCTTGGTGCGGGGGCAGGAACAGGCGGGCCGGGCTGGCGACGCGCACCATTGGCTTGGTGCGGGGAGCAGGGACGGGCCGAACCGGGCTGGCGACCCGCACCATTGGCTTGGTGCGGGGAGCAGGAACAGGCCGGGCCAGGCTGGCGACGCGCACCATAGGCTTGGTGCGGGGAGCAGGAACAGGCCGGACCGTACTGGGGACACACACCACTGGCCCTACGCGGGGATCAGGAACGGGCCGGACCGGACTGGTAACACACCCCAGTACCTCTCGCCGTGCCTCTACACTCTCCTTCCCCTTGGTGACCAGTGGCCCCCGTAACCTGGCGGCCTCCTCTGCTAACCCGCTGAACCACTCTATCCCGTACTCCTGCTGCCCCGTCATCCACGGCGTGAGCCCCCCCCTAAACATTTTCTGGGCTTGTCTCTCCCCCGTGGACCAGGCCTCCATGGTTCTCGCCCAACTCTCACTCCACTGCTCCAAAGTCCAGCCTCTCTCCTCCTCTCGCGGCTTGACCCAGTCGAGGTTGATATCCTTTAGATTCACCTCTGGCGTTGGCTCCTGGACACGCTGCTTGGTCCAGATATGGTGGTTTCTTCTGTCACGCTCGTCGGGAAGAGAGGACCAATGCGCAGCGTGGAATGTGAACATACTTATTTATTGAACGAACAAAACAACAAACGATACGAAACGTGAAGTCCTTGGTTACAATACACACCATACGGAACAAGAAACCACACCAAACGAATGCCTAACGGCTACCTAAGTATGGCTCCCAATCAGAGACAACGAGCTACAGCCGTCTCTGATTGGGAGCCACCCTGGCCAACATAGAAATGCAAAAACTAGACCCACAGCCTACAACACAAAACATAGAAACTAACACCCTGGCTCAACATACGAGAGTCCCCAGAGCCAGGGCGTGACACATATATTCTAGTGAGTCTGTTGAGAAAATTCTAATGAACCTTTTAGTGCAGTTGGCTAAATCAGGGTCAGGGTGTTTATTAAACAAATCTACTTTGAAAAAAGGTATACACCTCACACATGGTTATGGGCTTAAAAAAAAGAAGACACCTGTACCAAGTCAGATATAGAGTTGAAATGTATTCTATTTTGAATTTGCATCCCAATATTACACTTTATATACATCACAGAAGACTGAAATATAACAAAACCGTCTGACATAGAAACACCGGATTTTAGGTGGGTTTTTGAAATAATGTTTATTAATTATGAAATTATGAAAAATATTAATAACATTCCACACATTATGCCACTAGAGGGCGATTTGTTCACTTGACATCAGGAAAGCGCTACAGGTACACCAAAATGGATGGCTTTAGATAAATGCACTGAAACCCCTGTTGAACGATAACTCCACAAGAAAATATGTTGGCCAGCAAGTGGTGGGAGGGTTTCTGGGTGCGAATACCAACTACTGAGAAGTATATTTCCCAAGTCTGAATCGGGCCAAATATGAACACAGAAGAACAGCAGTAGAAACATATGTATTTGGATGGACTTAAAGGTTTCAGTGAAAGTGATTTAGCTGCTCAGATATCTTCCACTGTAGCATCATTACAGTTTTTCTCGATTGCTAAGACACATTTCTTGAAAGCTGCTCTCCTTTTCTCTTAACTGTGAACACAAAACCCAATTTCAAGCTACATTCACAAAACCTCAGACTCTTCTTGCAAAACCAAACTTTCACCTCAAAACAGTTCAATCTGTGCTCAAAACTAAACTATGTTGTCAAATCGTGCCCGAGTCAATCAAAATAAAAAACACTACTGAACAGTCACTAAACACTACGTAGAAAATAGAAAACACAATGCTCAGGACATGAAGCTGGAGAAATAAATGTTTATTGTTCACTGTAGGCTAAATGCATGTTGCAAAACAAAAAAAAAAACTGTGCATTTAGCACTTGTACAAAAAGACAAAACAGAAATCTTCTGCATTTACATGTAGCACTTGTAAAAAACAAACAGAAATCTTATGCGTTTGCCACTTGTGTACAGTAAGCCCATGTAAAAATAAAGTACAAAAATATACAAATAAGTGCATTACTCAGCCACAGCATCATGTCTCCGTACTGGGTCAGGCCACAGGACTTCATCCACATCACAGGCCACATTTTGTCTGGCCAGGCAACGGGGAA
>NC_059192.1:8582501-8625001 GCF_020615455.1 Coregonus clupeaformis
AGGTCAGAAAATGTGACGTGTCGATCCCTATGAAAATGAGGTGTCAGATTTAATCTCAGATGAGAGCGGAGAGTGGCATGTGAAGCGTGACAACCAGTGCCTTCACGGAGTGCACGGCAATTGATGTTGCACCGTTCACAGAGCACTCTGTACACAAACATGTTGGTCGGAACCAGTCCAGAACTGCTCAAAGTCCCCAAAATAGGGGACTTAATGTTTAAGAGGAGTGCCACAAGCCACGGCGCCAGCCTTGATCAGGGCGCAGTAGATTAACGTCAGATTCTAGTGGTGTTGAAGAAGAGGCTGGTGCAGTGAAGTCATTGGTTCAGAAGCACGTCATGAGTGGATCCTAATGTTGCACTGTGAGTCACCATCTGTTTACTCATAGGGTACACACACACCACAGGGGAACTGGAGCGATAATGTTAATCCTGATGTTATATTACCAGTGGAGGGATTAACCTTAATTTAAACATCTTAATCAATACCATGTTTAATCAATTAATCAATACCTTCAGTCTGTAACGATGAAGCCTATTCCCCCTCAGGAGACTGAAAACATTTGGCATGGGTCCTCAGATCCTCAAAAAGTTATACAGCTGCACCATCGAGAGCATCCTGACTGGTTGCATCACCGCCTGGTATGGCAACTGCTCGGCCTCCGACCACAAAGCACTACAGAGGGTAGTGCATACGGCCCAGTACATCACTGGGGCTAAGCTTCCTGCCATCCAGGACCTCTATACCAGGCGGTGTCAGAGGAAGGCCCTCAAAATTGTCAAAGACTCCAGCCACCATAGTGATAGACTGTTCGCTCTGCTACCTCACGGCAAGCGGTACTGGAGCGCCAAGTCTAGGTCCAAAAGGCTTCTCAACAGCTTCTACCCCCAAGCCATAAGACTCCTGAACAGATAATCATGGTACCCGGACAATTTGCACTCCCCCCCACCCCATCCCCCTTTTTTACTCTGCTGCTACTCTGTTAATTATTTATGCATAGTCACTTTAACTCTACCCACATGTACATATTACCTCAATTACCTCGACTAGCCGGTGCCCCCGCACATTGACTCTGCACCAGTACCTCCCTGTATATAGCCTCCCTACTGTTATTTTATTTTACTGCTGCTCTTCAGTTATTTGCTTTTATTCATTTTTTGCTTAACAGTTTTTTTTTTTTTTACTTTGCATTGTTTGTTAAGGGCTTGTAAGTAAGCATTTCACTGTACAATGTCTACACCTGTTGTATTCGGCGCATGTGGCAAATACAATTTGATTTGATTTGATTTGATTTGATTTGATGGGCCATCAGGGCTGACAGACTGAATGAACCCTATGAACCTCTTCAAATACATCCTCTAAGTACCAAAACGCATGATTCACTTCGGCAAAATATATTTAGGATAGGGTAACGTTTTGAAATTCTGGTGAGATAATTGATTAAAACCTCTGTGATTAATCAATCTGTAGTGTGTAGAGAGAGGCTGAGGGGCTAAGGTGAGTGGTATCACAATTGGGGGGCAGGGAAATGCCTGCCAGAACCTGCCTGCCAACCAATTTAGTAATATCCCTGGCTGAGAGAGAGAAAATAACCCTGAGAGAAAAATCGATAGAATTAATTTCCCGAAAAATGGAGCCAATTTGTTTTGAAATGAGTAATCTAACACAGTGAATGCAAGGAATCATAAATCATGCTTTAAATTACCTATAGAGTAACACCTCCAGTTCAATGATTTTATATAACTATAGTTTTGTCTTTCTCACGTTATTTGTATTTAAAACTGTCGTACAAAATTAACATGTCTATGTCTTCTTGTATTTTGTGCGTTCTTACAACTCTCATTCCAAATGCATTCTTACAAATACAGTATCAGCCGATTCTTATCCTATGTCAGTGGGAAATACACGAACGATTCTGCCCCTGATATATCAACAATGGAACAACACCTGTTGAAAAGAGGACATTGAACACATTTAAATTCACCCAGTCAGCCAAGAGGAGTGATCATCAAACGTGAAGAAATGGGTCAAGGGGAAGGAATATGTAAACATAAAAAACAATCATCTTTATTCTCTTTATGTTTTATGTTTCATCCTTCTCTCTCTCTTGCCAAGAGGAAGAGAAGAGAACTCCTGCGGTTAAAATCAAATCAAGTATATTTTATCTTCACAGCGAAATCCCACTCAAATAACAAACATTTACTCAGGCAGAGCCATGACAACAACTTAACATATTCTCTATTTGTAAACAATGTGAAATGTGCACATTGTGAGGGCATAGGACTCATTCGGTAGTAGGCCACAACCTACTTTTTAGGACATCAAAAGGGGGGGGCGTGCACAGTGATGTGGGCTGGTGTGGATAAAATGTCAGGGCCGAATTCTTGTCCCAGTCCGCCCCTGTCTGTGAGGGTATAGCATTATTATGTACAATAGAACCTCTCTCTCTTTCTCTCTCTCTCTCTCGCTGTCGGGATGTCATATTTTACATTGGCATGCGTTCAGTCAAGTGAAGGGGAGGCAGTTTGATAAATGGAGGGGCTCCAGAGATGGAGCATGTCCACCATGATTGGCTCCAGAGATGGAGCATGTCCCCCGTGATTGGCTCCAGAGATGGAGCATGTCCCCCGTGATTGGCTCCAGAGATTAAGCATGTCGATTAAGCTCCTGAGTGGCGCAGCGGTCTAAGGCACTGCATCTCAGTGCTAGAGGCGTCACTACAGACCCTGGTTCGATTTTCAGGCTGTATCACAATATGGCCGTGATTGGGAGTCCCATAGGGCGGCGCACAATTGGCCCAGCGTCTTCTGGGTTTGAACGGGGTAGGCCGTCATTGTAAATAAGAATTTGTTCTTAACTGACTTGCCTGGTTAAATCAAATAAAAAAATGTCCCCTGTGATTGGCTCCAGGGATGAAGCATGTCCCCTGTGATTGCTTCCACAACCATTACTCACATAGCCTGGTGATTACTGACACTACATCCTAAGTTACTCCCTATATAGTGTACCCATCTGGTCAAAAGTAGTGTACTATGTAGGGAATAGGGTGCCATTTGGGACTGTGGGGGTTGATGGCCATGCCGGGCCTCCTGTATGAGGGAGCAGTCTCCACGGGGAGAGACTCAACAGCAGCGGTTCACCAGTAATCTTTGACTGCCAGTCTAAATCAATGGGGAGCTATAATGGATTATGTGCATAGCTTTCAATCACCTTGTGTTGAGGGGAAGGCCTGGAGGGAACTATGCAGAGCAAAGCACCCCCACAAACACAATATACTGTAGTAAACGAATGGGATGTTTAAAGTACAGAGGAAATGAACCAGTATCCTGACGAGACTAGCAACATTACATGAATAAAACATGAATAAACAACTGGATGGGGGAGGGGAAACTGTTTTGTGTTTTTCCTGGTGTTACTGTAATGCCCTGTTAAAAGGTGCATTCTTTTTCATAAGTACTTTGACAGTTCAACCTTGCCTGAGCTTGGTTTTTTGACAGTGTAGCTACAGCAGCACAACAGAAATGTTACTGCCATGTCAGCCATGTTCTCTTTCAAAAGGTTAAGTTGCACCCCACACATCCCCAACCGCCAGTTCAACAGTCCATTAAGAAAGCATGAAGCTATACATCATTTTGTTAATGGACAATATCCAGAGTGCTTCACACAGTAATATATGCAGCTGGCTGCTTTCAAGTACCCATTTGGAAAATCTATATTGCGCAATTGACAAATGAGACTACATATCTGTACAAGTTCATATTATTATATTAAATAATACACAGCAAACGGATAGCAAATACCTTGTAACCATCGGCATGAAAAGCTAAATTAATAACGCAGTTTGCTACATTAATTAATACTACACTGACGTCCCTGTCTGAGAACACAACTCCTGCCGTATAAAATGATAATAGTACTCATTAAAAATCTCTCCCTAGACTAGATTTCAGCCCGTCTGCTTGGTAGGATTAGGTACATATTGGTTTAAGAATAGAGGTACTTATGTGAAGGCTTATGCTGCAGCCTCCCAGCAGGAGAGTCTATGCTGTACTCGGTGAGGAATGGGTTGCTTCACTCCTACTGTAATGTATGGTCTTATCAGCTCCAGTCAAACTGAACGGTGAAATTCAATTACAGTAAATTAGACCACATTAGTTGTGCACTATTCAGTTATTAGGGAAAGTCACTTCAAAGAAGTGTCCAACCCTAAATGTGGTTGAACACTCTATCCTATGTATGTGCCTATGTATGTGTATAGTGCCCATAATCAAAATTCTAAATGCAGATTCAAAGATGGCCGCCTCAGGTGGACGATGATTTAATCTTCCGATGTACCCTAATGAGTGGAGCTAACTCAAGCTTGTTGAGCCCTACAGAAATAGGCCATGACCTTGGTTGGTCTCCCTTGCATGGCTGAAAGCCCGATTGAAAACAACACTTATTGGGGCGATTTAGCATTATGTAAGCCCTTTGAGAGGATCCTAATTGTCTGTTAATAACAGTTCACTTCCGCAGTATGTCAGAATGATGCGCGTCATGGACTTTGAGATAATCTTTTCAGGGGCAGCAATTAATACAGTAGCTAGATAGCGTACCGTCACTGATGCTCTGTGGCGTGCCCGCCGGGGGCCTCTGAAAACAGCTGTAGTTAACAGGCTAGCAGTCAATGAGCCTCAGGCACTCCAGACATCATCCCCTCGAAACACTTTCCATTTTTGTGACAACATTTCCCAGAAGGCATAGCAGCAGCTGCATGACTGATTATTCCCTGTTTAATGTAATACTCTCGTGCTTCCCTAGATTGCTCTATCTGCCAGATAAAACCAGCGTGGCTGTGGAGACACTTAAGCTCAATTCCCAGATGAAGCCTGTTTTATTTTCTCTCTCCCGTGAGCTGAAAAAAGCAACCATGCTCCATGAGACAGCAGGACAAGATTTACACGTCCAACTCTTAATAAGAAGAAAAAAATATGAGAGAGGAACTTGAGATTTTTCAATCACAAAAAAAAATATATATATATATATATCTGGAGGGAAACGCATTTTTCCAACTTTGGAGCAATATTGCAGCATCAACTTTACTTAGTAAAGCTCAAGTTTAACCAGCCATACTAACTAATTTTAGTGTATTACTAATGTATACCACCAGTGCATACCAATTCAACTTAATGTGAGGTCCTGAATAATGCAAAACCCACTTCTGTAGGGAGAGTTACATACTTTAAAATAGTCCTACCCACGACTGCCCTATATTTGTTTCTTAGCATAAGGCTGAAACTGAGAACCACACTACTTAAAACGATCCCCTAAAGCAAAGGCTTTGGAGAAATGATGACACTACAGAAGCTATAAGGAAAGATCACAGGGTGTGTGACTCAGCGACGGAATAGAGATCAGGCTGTACACGTTTTCTCCACTAATCACAGTTCTACAATCAGATTACCCTAGCCCTAATCCTAAACTTTACAATAAGTGGAATATGAAAAATATCAATGTTTAGGCAGCTGGGGCAACTTCTTCTACCTGCTCCTTGTTTCCCATTACATCTCTGTAAGTGAGACACGTAACAGGCCAGGGCCTCGTTTCCCAGAGGCTTCGTAGCGTTAAGATCGTCGTTAGAACCTTCTTACAATGTATCTTTAGTAGCCCGAGAAGTTTCCCAGAGCCTTCGTTAGTAACGTGACTCTTAAAAACCTTCGCACATCTATGAGCGATGGACCACTCGTAGAGCAGCCAAAGTGCATCGTTAGATGCTTTTTCGTCCTTTCGTGTAACTTTATTCACAAAAGATCTCCGCTAAACATAGAATCAAGATGTTTAGGCTATTTATCTGACTGTGACTGCCGATAACTTCAGAACGAAGTTCAATACAAATGCAAAGTTGCCAAAGTATTTGCAATTGTTACAAACAAGTGAAGGATAAAATTATGCTTCAAATGAAAACAGAGATGACTGCATTAAAACATACATGAGCTACATGGGGCTATACGTATAGGCTATTTCAATCATATTGAAATCAATTTCAAGTTAAATCAATTGACTTCTATTTTGCGACTAGGCTACTGTCTATCATTTTTGCCTGAATGTGTTTTATGATGTGTGACAATTACATTTACATTACATTTACGTCATTTAGCAGACGCTCTTATCTAGAGCGACTTACAAATTGGTGCACACCCACTTTACCAAATTTATTTTTAATTTTTATAGTATATTTTTCATTTTCATTTTTGTAAAAAAAATTTTAGTTTTTAGTTTTTGTTTATATTTATTTATGTATTATTATTATTATTATTATTATTATTATTATTATTATTATTATTATTATTTATTTTTTGGTGGGGTGGGGGGGGAGGGGAGGGTAGAAGGATTACTTTTATACTATTATATTACTATTTATACAATGTGCGCAATGATGTGCCCAATCTGTGATTTAGTGCATTATTATAGGGTAAGAACAATAATGTCACGATCGTCTTCCAAAGGAGTAGACCAAAGCGCAGCGCGTTGAGCGAACATGACTTTATTTAATTAAAGTGCCAAAACCAAAACAATAGACGATACGTAAAGTCCACAGTAACAATGACTGACAAGGAACACAAACCCACCACCCCAAGGTGAAAACACACAGTTTAAATATGGCTCCCAATCAGAGATAACGAGCCGACAGCTGACACTCGTTACCACTGATTGGGAGTCACACGAACAACCAAGACAACACACCCAAAGACAACCAACCAAAACACAACAAAACGAACACACCCTGGCTCAACATACAAAGTCCCGGAGCCAGAGCGTGACAGTACCCCCTCAAAAGGCGCGGACTGCGACCGCGCCTCGAAACCCCAAACAGGGGAGGGCTGGGTGGGTGTTGCTCCTCGGAGGCGGCTCCGGCTCCGGGCTTGACCACCACCCTTCCTCAATCCCCCGTAGCGCCCCGGTCCGATCCGACCCAGCTGGTAGGATCTGGACTGACGACGCGCATCCCCTGGCTTGGCGCGTGAGGCAGAAACGGACCGGACCTGGCTGACGATACGCACCCTAGGCTTGATGCGTGGAGCCGGAACGGGCTCACCAGGCTGACGACTCGCATCCCTGGCTTGGTGCGAGTAGCAGGAATGGGCTGGATCAGGCTGACGGCTCGCACCCTTGGCTTGGTGCGAATAGCAGGGACGAGCTGAACCAGGCTGACGACTCGCACCCCTGGCTTGGTGCGAGTAGCAGGAACGGGCTGGACCAGGCCGACGACGCAACCCGTAGGCTTCGTGCGTGGAGCAGGGACAGGCCGGGCTGGGCTGGCGACGCACCCCGTAGGCTTGGTGCGCAGAGCAGGGACAGGCCGGGCTGGGCTGGCGACGCACCCCGTAGGCTTGGTGCGTGGAGCAGGGACAGGCCGGGCTGGGCTGGCGACGCACCCCGTAGGCTTCGTGCGTGGAGCAGGAACAGGCCGGGCAGGGCTGTCGACGTACACCGTAGACTTGGTGCGTAGAGCAGGAACAGGCCGGGCAGGGCTGTTGACGCACACCGTAGACTTGGTGCGTAGAGCAGGAACAGGCCGGGCAGGGCTGTCGACGTACACCGTAGACTTGGTGCGTAGAGCAGGAACAGGCCGGGCAGGGCTGTCGACGCACACCGTAGACTTGATGCGTAGAGCAGGAACAGGCCGGGCAGGGCTGTCGACGCACACCGTAGACTTGATGCGTAGAGCAGGAACAGGCCGGGCAGGGCTGTCGACGCACACCGTAGACTTGGTGCGTAGAGCAGGAACAGGCCGGGCAGGGCTGTCGACGCACACCGTGGGACTTGGTGCGTGGAGCAGGAACAGGCCGGGCAGGGCTGTCGACGCACACCGTAGACTTGATGCGTAGAGCAGGAACAGGCCGGGCAGGGCTGTCGACGCACACCGTAGACTTGGTGCGTAGAGCAGGAACAGGCCGGGCAGGGCTGTCGACGCACACCGTAGACTTGATGCGTAGAGCAGGAACAGGCCGGGCAGGGCTGTCGACGCACACCGTAGACTTGGTGCGTAGAGCAGGAACAGGCCGGGCAGGGCTGTCGACGCACACCGTAGACTTGATGCGTAGAGCAGGAACAGGCCGGACCGTACTGGGAACACACACCACTGGCTTTAAACGGGGATCAGGAACGGGCCGGACCGGACTGGTAACACACATCAGTCTCTCACGCCATGCCACAACAACTTCCCTCCCTCTACTCGCCAATGGCTCCCGTAATCCGGTAGCCTTCTCTCCACGTCTCCCTGTGGCAGCCTCCTGCTGCCCAGCCGCCCAAGCCATGTGCCCCCCCCCAAAAACTTTTTTGGGTTGCCTCTCGTCCATCCGACGATGGCCCTGCTGACGCCGTTGCTCCTCTCCTGCCAGGTTCTCCCCCTTCATCGCCCTCCGGTACCGGACGGCCTCCTCCTGCGTAATATGTCCCCAGCCGAGGAGGACATCCACCAGCGTTCTCTCCTGCGGGTGTTCCTGTATACGCTGCTTGGTCCTTTTGTGGTGGGTTTTTCTGTCACAATCGTCTTCCAAAGGAGTAGACCAAAGCGCAGCGCGTTGAGCGAACATGACTTTATTTAATTAAAGTGCCAAAACCAAA
Organism: Coregonus clupeaformis; assembly: GCF_020615455.1. NCBI lineage: Eukaryota > Metazoa > Chordata > Actinopteri > Salmoniformes > Salmonidae > Coregonus > Coregonus clupeaformis. The sequence continues at coordinate 8,591,109 of NC_059192.1, forward strand.
ACAATAGACGATACGTAAAGTCCACAGTAACAATGACTGACAAGGAACACAAACCCACCACCCCAAGGTGAAAACACACAGTTTAAATATGGCTCCCAATCAGAGATAACGAGCCGACAGCTGACACTCGTTACCACTGATTGGGAGTCACACGAACAACCAAGACAACACACCCAAAGACAACCAACCAAAACACAACAAAACGAACACACCCTGGCTCAACATACAAAGTCCCGGAGCCAGAGCGTGACAAATAAGCCGCCTCAATAGCCTTTTTTCAGCCATAGGTGGTACTATCCCTCTGGGAGCTGATCCGTCGTCAGTATTGTAGAATAATTCTGATGTTAAGGTAAGATTTCAATGGAGAAAGCTGATCCGAGAGAAGCACTGGTTCTCTTTCGATGCTATCAGTATCAACACATGGTCTAACGACGCACTTAGCGAATGTTCTCTGTTCTCTGTAGTTTGGTTGGTTTAGGGCGCTGAAATAATTATATTGGTTTCTAAATGGTCAATGGGTGGAGTTAAACAGATGAACAAATGTTGAAAACATGGCAGAGGTTTGAACTGTGTATCTTATAAATAAAACTTTGAGTTACAAGTTTCCATATCTCTAAGATACAACTGTTCTCCTGACTTGAAGCAAAGCGTAAAATGTAGCAAACTAGCAGCAAGATGCTAAGCTTACCAGAGCAAGCTAGCTAGCTAATCATTTAGCTCTTAGCTACTATTTAATAGAAATAGCTATACGTCAAATAAACAAGCAAGTCTGCTAACATTTGCTTTATTGAAATGTTCAGTTGAATAAAGCTATATGAACTTGGATGGACAGTTGGCTGGACAGTTATACTGCCTCAGAGGCAACAATTTAAAAATACTAAGCTAAACAAAGCTAGTTAGCTAGCAGATAGATATCTCTTACTAATGTTGAGTCATAGAATAACTAGCTAGGTCTCAAATATACAGTTGAAGTCTGAAGTTTACATACAGCTTAGCCAAATACATTTAAACTCAGTTTTTCACAATTCCTGACATTTAATCCCAGTAAAAATTCCCTGTTTTAGGTCAGTTAGGATCACCACTTTATTTTAAGAATGTGAAATGTCAAAATAATAGTATAAATAATGATTTATTTCAGCTTTTATTTATTTCATCACATTCCCAATGGGTCAGAAGTTTACATACACTCAATTAGTGTTTGGTAGCATTGCCTTTAAATTGTTTTACTTGGGTCAAACGGTTCGGGTAGCCTTCCACAACCTTCCCACAATAAGTTGGCTGAATTTTGGCCCATTCCTCCTGACAGAGCTGGTGTAACTGAGTCAGGTTTGTAGGCCTCCTTGCTCGCACACGCTTTTTCAGTTCTGCCCACACATTTTCTATAGGATTGAGGTCAGGGCTTTGTGATGGCCACTCCAATACCTTGACTTTGTTGTCCTTAAGCCATTTTGCCACAACTTTGGAAGTATGCTTAGGGTCATTGTCCATTTGGAAGACCCATTTGCGACCAAGCTTTAACTTCCTGACTGATGTCTTGAGATGTTGCTTCAATATATCCACATAATTTTCCTTCCTCATGATGCCATCTATTTTGTGAAGTGCACCAGTCCCTCCTGCAGCAAAGTACCCCCACAGCATGATGCTGCCACCCCCGTGCTTCATGGTTGGGAAGGTGTTCATCGGCTTGCAAGTTCTCCCTTTTTCCTCCAAACATAACAATGGTCATTATGGCCAAACAGTTATACTTTTGTTTCATCAGACCAGAGGACATTTCTCCAAAAACTACGATCTTTGTCCCCATGTGCAGTTGCAAACCATAGTCTGGCTTTTCTATGCCGGTTTTGGAGCAGTGGCTTCTTCCTTGCTGAGCGGCCTTTCAGGTTATGTCGATATAAGACTCGTTTTACTGTGGATATAGATACTTTTGTACCTGTTTCCTCCAGCATCTTCACAAGATCCTTTGCTGTTGTTCTGGGATTGATTTGCACTTTTCGCACCAAAGTACGTTCATCTCTAGGAGACAGCACGCATCTCCTTCCTGAGTGGTATGACGGCTGCGTGGTCCCATGGTGTTTATAATTGCGTACTATTGTTTGATGAACGTGGTACCTTCAGGCGTTTGGAAATTGCTCCCAAGGATGAACCAGACTTGTGGAGGTCTACAAGGTTTTTCTGAGGTCTTGGCTGAGTTATTTTGTCAAGCAAAGAGGCACTGAGTTTGAAGGTAGGCCTTGAAATACATCCACAGGTACACCTCCAATTGACTCAAATGATGTCAATTAGCCTATCAGAAGCTTCTAAATCCATTACATCATTTTCTGGAATTTTCCAAGCTGTTTAAAGGCACAGTCAACTTAGTGCATGTAAACTTCTGACCCACTGGAATTGTGATACAGTGAATTATAAGTGATATAATCTGTCTGTAAACAATTGTTGGAAAAATGACTTGTGTCATGCACAAAGTAGATGTCCTAACCGACTTGCTAAAACTATACATTGTTAACAAGAAATGTGTGGAGTGGTTGAAAAACAAGTTTTAATTACTCCAACCTGTATGTAAACCTCCGACTTCAACTGTATCAGTGAATCAGCTCCCATTTACTTTATCAAAAATTTAGTTGAATAAGCTTAAACATAAATGAATTGGAATGGTCTGTTATGCTTCCCTTGGGGCATAAACATAAAATGCTAAGCTAAAGGTAGCTTTGCTGAGCAGAGAACTACCTCCTACTAATGTTGATTTATAAAATAGAAATAGCTAGCAAGTTAGGTCTCAAATCTGCCAGTAGGTCAGCTGACATTTGTTTCATTAAAAGTTTAGTTGAATAAGCGATAGGCTATGAACAAAACTGCAACAGACTGTTTATGCTGCCCTGGGGGCAGAATGTTATTTTGGGTCAAGATCACTTGAGGCCATGAGGGCAAACTTCAAGCACAAAAGGTCATTTTAAAAAGTCTTAATTGCCCTCGGGGCAGCCATTGAAATGCACTGTTTAAATGTGTCCCCAGGGGCAGTTATGTTAGTTTGAGTCAAGATCACTTGGTGCCCTTAGGGCAGACTTCAAGCGCAAAAGGTCATAAGAAAGTATTTACTTCCCTAAGGGGAAGCCATTGGAATACACTGTTTTAATGCATCCTCAGGGCAGTAATGTTAATTAGGGTTTAGATCACTTTGGTGCCCTAAGGGCAGACTTCAAGCACAAAAGGTAATACAAAAAAGTATTTACTGCCCTAGCAGCCATGGACTTATCTAAATGATATACCCAAATAAACATTACTGCCCCTGGAGCAGCATATAAACAGTGCATTCCAACTTCTAGTTTATTAAGCTTAATTCTACCAATTATTTATGCTTCTTATCATTTTCTCATTTACTGGCATATTTGAGACCTAGCTAGCTAGCTAGCTCTATTCTATGACTCAACATTAGTAAGAGAAAGCTATCTGCTAGCCAACTACCTCTGTTTAGCTTTGCATTTTACGTTGCTGACCCCAAGGCAGCATACCTGTCCATCACAGTTATTTATTTTTTGTTCAAATAGCTTATTAAACTTAACATTTCAATAAAGCAATGTTAGCTGACTTACTTGTATTTTTACACCTAGCTAGCTAGCTCTTTTAATTCAACATGAGTAGCTAAGAGGTTGCTAAATGCTTAGCTAGCTTGCTAACTCTCCTGAGTGGCGCAGTGGTCTAAGGCACTGCATCGCAGTGCTAGCTGTGCCACTAGAGATCCTGGTTCGAATCCAGGCTCTGTCGCAGCTGGCCGCGACCGGGCGGCGCACAATTGGCCCAGCGTCGTCCAGGGTAGGGGAGGGAATGGCCGGCAGGGATGTAGCTCAGTTGATAGAGCATGGCGTTTGCAACGCCAGGGTTGTGGGTTTGATTCCCACGGGGGGCCAGTATGAAAAAAATAATAAAAAAATATATATGTATTCACTAACTGTAAGTCGCTCTGGATAAGAGCGTCTGCTAAATGACGTAAATGTAAATAAGCTTAGCATCTTGCTGCTAGCTTGCTACATTTTACTCTTTGCTTCAAGTCAGGAGACCAGTTGTATCTTAGAGGTATTGTCACATCTGTCTGATTACTGTAACACAATAATGATTTCAAAACGTTACAACTTGTTTTCTTAAACTCTGCCCATTGACCTTTTAGTAACCAAGTGGATTTGTTCTGTCCTAAACCAATCAGATTCTCTCTTCCCTTAGAAACAAAGTTGACTATACTTTATGTCAACCTGCATGAAGCAGGATGCATCTTATACGATCATCATAATGCTTAAGTTACAAAAGGGAATGCCAAGAAGATGAAGCTTACAGAGTTAACAGAGTACACCGTGTGTTTACGTTTCTGGAATAGGAGAGTACATACCTACAGCACCACTGCCATGCTGCTAGCCATCAAGTTTCATCGCCTCTGGCTTTCTGACTGAGCTCTCCATTGAGGGCAGCACTACCAGAGAAATGCCTTTAGACATCCAACCAGACATCCAAATCGCCTGGAACCATTGGTGTGTGGAAAGATATGACAATCCATCATTATCTGTTCTCAGAATGTGAAACACACACACACACACAGTAACTAAGGAAACAAATGTATTTCCATCTGCAGAGTCAGTCAGTGCAATATACAGAGTGATATTTGAGTCCCAGTGTATAAGGCACTGAAGCATGACTATCTTGACACAGACCCATTCAGAATTCCCAAGGGACGGAGCTTTGGACGTGATAGAACAGAAAAGAGAAAGAAGGGAGAGGGTGGGCAAGCAATAAGGAGAGAGAGGAGAAAAAGAGAGAAAAGGCAGAGGGAAGGAAAGAGGGATGTCAGACTGAGCCACCTCTCTCTGTCCAGCCTCAGCACTCTGTCCTGACTGCCCTCTGATCGACCTTTCTCTGTCCAGCCCCAACACTCTGTCCTGACTGCCCTCTGATCGACCTTTCTCTGTCCAGCCCCAGCACTCTGTCCTGACTGACCTCTGAGCCACCTCTCTCTGTCCAGTCCCAGCACTCTGTCCTGACTGACCTCTAATCCACCTCTCTCTTTCCAGCCCCAGCACTCTGTCCTGACTGACCTCTGATCCACCTCTCTCTTTCCAGCCCCAGCACTCTGTCCTGACTGACCTCTGATCCACCTCTCTCTGTCCAGCCCCAGCACTCTGTCCTGACTGATCTCTGATCGACCTCTCTCTGTCCAGCCCCAGCACTCTGTCCTGACTGCCCTCTGATCGACCTTTCTCTGTCCAGCCCCAACACTCTGTCCTGACTGACCTCTAATCCACCTCTCTCTGTCCAGCCCCAGCACTCTGTCCTGACTGCCCTCTGATCGACCTTTCTCTGTCCAGCCCCAGCACTCTGTCCTGACTGACCTCTGAGCCACGTCTCTCTGTCCAGCCCCAGCACTCTGTCCTGACTGACCTCTGAGCCACCTCTCTCTGTCCAGCCCCAGCACTCTGTCCTGACTGACCTCTGATCCTCCTCTCTCTGTCCAGCCCCAGCACTCTGTCCTGACTGACCTCTGAGCCACCTCTCTCTGTCCAGCCCCAGCACTCTGTCCTGACTGACCTCTGAGCCACCTCTCTCTGTCCAGCACCAGCACTCTGTCCTGACTGACCTCTGAGCCACCTCTCTCTGTCCAGCACCAGCACTCTGTCCTGACTGCCCTCTGATCGACCTTTCTCTGTCCAGCCCCAGCACTCTGTCCTGACTGACCTCTGAGCCACCTCTCTCTGTCCAGCCCCAGCACTCTGTCCTGACTGATCTCTAATCCACCTCTCTCTGTCCAGCCCCAGCACTCTGTCCTGACTGACCTCTGAGCCACCTCTCTCTGTCCAGCCCCAGCACTCTGTCCTGACTGACCTCTGAACCACCTCTCTCTGTCCAGCCCCAGCACTCTGTCCTGACTGACCTCTGATCGACCTTTCTCTGTCCAGCCCCAGCACTCTGTCCTGACTGACCTCTGAGCCACCTCTCTCTGTCCAGCCCCAGCACTCTGTCCTGACTGACCTCTGAGCCACCTCTCTCTGTCCAGCCCCAGCACTCTGTCCTGACTGACCTCTGATCGACCTTTCTCTGTCCAGCCCCAACACTCTGTCCTGACTGACCTCTGAGCCACCTCTCTCTGTCCAGCCCCAGCACTCTGTCCTGACTGCCCTCTGAGCCACCTCTCTCTGTCCAGCCCCAACACTCTGTCCTGACTGACCTCTGAGCCACCTCTCTCTGTCCAGCCCCAACACTCTGTCCTGACTGACCTCTGAGCCACCTGTCCAACCCCAGCACTCTGTCCTGACTGACCTCTGAGCCACCTGTCCAACCCCAGCACTCTGTCCTGACTGACCTCTGAGCCACCTCTCTCTGTCCAACCCCAACACTCTGTCCTGACTGACCTCTGAGCCACCTCTCTCTGTCCAACCCCAGCACTCTGTCCTGACTGACCTCTGAGCCACCTGTCCAGCCCCAACACTCTGTCCTGACTGACCTCTGAGCCACCTCTCTCTGTCCAGCCCCAACACTCTGTCATGACTTCCCTCTGAGCCACCTGTCCAGCCCCAACACTCTGTCCTGACTTCCCTCTGAGCCACCTGTCTCTGTCGAGCCCCAGCACTCTGTCCTGACTGACCTCTGAGCCACCTCTCTCTGTCCAGCCCCAGCACTCTGTCCTGACTGACCTCTGAGCCACCTCTCTCTGTCCAGCCCCAACACTCTGTCCTGACTGACCTCTGAGCCACCTGTCCAGCCCCAACACTCTGTCCTGACTGACCTCTGAGCCACCTGTCCAGCCCCAACACTCTGTCCTGACTGACCTCTGAGCCACCTGTCCAGCCCCAACACTCTGTCCTGACTGCGACAACAGTGATCAAATTAAGATAACACACCTGTATACCATGTGTGACACCAATATAATGACATACAGAAACATCTACAGAATATGACTGAATAAAATGGATCACTCAGTATATGACCATTACTTAACACGGTGTTCTGGTTTGTTCATAATGGACCAGTGTGTCTGTAAGCCCCTGGTCTGGTCATAATGGACCAGTGTGTCTGTAAGCCCCTGGTCTGGCCATAATGGACCAGTGTGTCTGTAAGCCCCTGGTCTGGCCATAATGGACCAGTGTGTCTGTAAGCCCCTGGTCTGGTCATAATGGACCAGTGTGTCTGTAAGCCCCTGGTCTGGTCATAATGGACCAGTGTGTCTGTAAGCCCCTGGTCTGGTCATAATGGACCAGTGTGTCTGTAAGCCCCTGGTCTGGTCATAATGGACCAGTGTGTCTGTAAGCCCCTGGTCTGGCCATAATGGACCAGTGTGTCTGTAAGCCCCTGGTCTGGCCATAATGGACCAGTGTGTCTGTAAGCCCCTCCTCTCTTCCTCCCAGTATCAGGTTCTCTCCATCCCTCCACTCAGTGGGAGGTTAACAGAGCTTTAATACATGTACTGTATGTATGATACCCCTCTTCTTCCTCCTTCTTCCTCCTTCCTCCTCCCTTCTTCTCTCCCCCGAGCAACGGTCATCGAAATTGTTAAAAGGTTTTTAAAAACAATTCTAATAAATGCAACAGTTGGACAATGGATGAAGATACTCCAAACTTGTTGAATTTTTTTTAACCCATCAGATATTGAATGAATTATAGCACATAAGACATATTATTGTCATGTACATAAATGGATGGTGTTCAGGGATTTTGCTGGGAATTCAAGTATTCAATTTATTGTAAACTGTTACTTTTGTTCTTAGAATACACTCATATATATTTATGTGTTTATTGTATCATGTATGTTTAAATATCCTCCCATCCTCCCCCATCCTCCCCATCCTCCCCCATCCTCCCCATCCTCCTCCATCCTCCTCCAGCCTCCCATCCTCCCATCCTCCACCATCCTCCCCATCCTCCCCCATCCTCCCCATCCTCCTCCATCCTCCTCCAGCCTCCCATCCTCCCATCCTCCACCATCCTTCCCCCATCCTCACCATCCTCTCCCATCCTCCTCCATCCTCCCCATCCTCCCCATCCTCCCCATCCTCCTCCATCCTCCTCCATCCTCCCATCCACCCTTCCTCCCCCATCCTCCCATCCTTTCCCATCCTCCCCATCCTCCTCCATCCTCCCCATCCTCCTCCATCCTACCCATCTTCCTCCATCCTCCCATTCCTCCCCCATCCTCCCCCATCCTCACCATCCTCCCCCATCCTCCTCCATCCTCACCATCCTCACCCATCGTCCCCCATCCTCCCATCCTCCCCCATCCTCACCATCCTCCCCCATCCTCCCCCCATCCTCACCATCCTCCCCCATCCTCCCCCATCCTCCCATCCACCCTTCCTCCCCCATCCTCCCATCCTTTCCCATCCTCCCCATCCTCCTCCATCCTCCTCCATCCTCCTCCATCCTACCCCATCCTCCTCCATCCTCCCCCATCCTCCCCCATCCTCCCATCCACCCTTCCTCCCCCATCCTCCCATCCTTTCCCATCCTCCCCATCCTCCTCCATCCTCCCCATCCTCCCCCATCCTCCTCCATCCTCCTCCATCCTCCTCCATCCTCTCATCCCCCATCCCCCCCTTCCTCCCCCATCCTCCCACCTTTCCCATCCTCCTCCATCCTCCCCATCCTCCTCCATCCTCCTCCATCCTTCTCCAGCCTCCCATCCTCCCATCCTCCACCATCCTCCCCCCATCCTCCCCCATCCTCACCATCCTCTCCCATCCTCCTCCATCCTCCCCATCCTCCCCATCCTCCCCATCCTCCTCCATCCTCCCCATCCTCCACCATCCTCCTCCATCCTCCTCCATCCTCCTCCATCCCCCCTTCCTCCCCCATCCTCCCACCTTTCCCATCCTCCTCCATCCTCCCCATCCTCCTCCATCCTCCTCCATCCTCCTCCAGCCTCCCATCCTCCCATCCTCCACCATCCTCCCCCATCCTACCCCATCCTCACCATCCTCTCCCATCCTCCTCCATCCTCCCCATCCTCCTCCATCCCCCCATCCTCCACCATCCTGCCCCATCCTCCCCCATCCTCACCATCCTCCACCATCCTGCCCCATCCTCCCCCATCCTCACCATCCTCCCCCATCCTCCCATCCTTCCATCCTCCCCCATCCTCCCCCATCCTCACCATCCTCTCCCATCCTCCTCCATCCTCCCCATCCTCCTCCATCCTCCCATTCCTCCCCCATCCTCCCCCATCCTCACCATCCTCCCCCATCCTCCTCCATCCTCACCATCCTCACCCATCGTCCCCCATCCTCCCATCCTCCCCCATCCTCACCATCCTCCCCCATCCTCCTCCATCCTCACCATCCTCACCCATCATCCCCCATCCTCCCATCCTCCCCCATCCTCACCATCCTTACCCATCCTCCTCCATCCTACCCCATCCTCCTCCATCCTCCTCCATCCTCCCCCATCCTCCCATCCCCCCATCCTCCCATCCTCCCCCATCCTCCCATCCTCCTCCATCCTCCTCCATCCTCCCCCATCCTCCCATCCTCCCCCATCCTCCCATCCTCCCCCATCCACCCCTTCCTCCCCCTGCTCTATCACTAAAAGCCCCAAGGGAAATGTCATTATTTATCGCTATTGAAGTGGGGCTTTCTATTAACCCAAGGTCTGGGGCTGTGGAGGTTGAGAGGAGGGGGATTGATTACCTGTAGCCTCTACCAGACATTATTCAAGTGGGCCACAACTGGGGAAAGTTCACGGGATCAGCGACAACGACGGTAAAGTGAAGGCAATTTGCCTCCCTGGTTAAGATGGAGGTAGATCGGCATGCCGTGTTATGCATGTAGTCTCGTGAATAAGATTTAATTATGTCTGAGAGACGGAGAAAAGGAAAAACTCTGGGATTAGAAAGTGTATTTGCTCTCAAGATGTTCCCTTCACATGTTGTGGGTGATTTCAAAATGTAGTCCGGTGTCAGATCTAGTGATTACGGTGTCTTCAGTTTCCTGCTGCAAGAAGAAGCGATACAGGAAAACACACTTCCTGTCTTTAAGAGAGGTGTTGTTGCAATGAAGCAAAATGGAGAGAGTTTAAAAAGAACACAACTACATAGTAGGCCATATACAGTGGGGGAGAACAAGTATTTGATACACTGCCGATTTTGCAGGTTTTCCTACTTACAAAGCATGTAGAGGTCTGTAATTTTTATCATAGGTACACTTCAACTGTGAGAGATGGAATCTAAAGGATGGATGGGGCCATGTATCGCGAGATCTTGGCCAACAACCTCCTTCCCTCAGTAAGAGCATTGAAGATGGGTCGTGGCTGGGTCTTCCAGCATGACAATGACCCGAAACACACAGCCAGGGCAACTAAGGAGTGGCTCCGTAAGAAGCATCTCAAGGTCCTGGGAGTGGCCTAGCCAGTCTCCAGACCTGAACCCAAAATAATATCTTTGGAGGGAGCTGAAAGTCTGTATTGCCCAGCGACAGCCCCAAAATCTGAAGGATCTGGAGAAGGTCTGTATGGAGGAGTGGGCCAAAATCCCTGCTGTAGTGTGTGCAAACCTGGTCAAGACCTACAGGAAACGTATGATCTCTGTAATTGCAAACAAAGGTTTCTGTACCAAATATTAAGTTCTGCTTTTCTGATGTCTTAAAATTATTAAAAGACAAAAAGTGATCGTGATTGTGTTGAATTGTGTTTGGAAAATACAGATAGACATGTTATTTTTTTTAAAGTAGTGGTAATATTTCATTCAGTACAGAAATGTGCAGACTGCTTAACTTACCCCATACCCAGGGTAAGTTGTGCCAAGAGACCACTTTGTTTTGGACAAGCTATGTTAGTATGAAGAAAGGGCCTTCCGAGTGGCGCAGCGGTCTAAGGCACTGCATTGCATTGGGTTTGGTTGGGGGGGTACTTGGCTTGTGGCGTGCTGGGCGCCTGCAGGTTGAACGGTGTTTCCTCCGACACATTGGTGCATATGGGTTAAGCGGGCGGGTGGTAAGAAGCGCAGTTTGGAGGGTCACGTTACGGAGGACGCATGACTCGACCTTCGCCTCCCGAGCCCGTTGGGGAGTTGCTGTGCTTCTTCGCAATTGAGGAGAAAAAGGAGTAAAAAAAAAAGAATTATTTGTTAGGTGTAAACACTGTGTTAAAAAATGCTTAAAAAGTGATTTTGTTTGTGAAATGAAGATAGACATTTTTTTGTTAAGCAGAGGTAATATTTCATTCAGTACAGACTGCTGTCCCACAGCCTGAGTTACCCAATACCCAGGGTAAGTTGCGCCAAGAGACCACTTTTTTTGGACAAGATATGTTTTCAGAACTGTAATATTTAGATTAATTCTGATTATTTCCAGGGATACACAACATCCTGAAATTTAAGTAGATATCTTTGTTAGAAAGAATACTATATTACTCTTGACGGAGTGATGCTGAACTTAAAAAATGGCTCAACTTACCCCACCCTTCACTACCGTAACATATTGCAAGATGAGGTAAAGAATCTATTCACTGATTGTGAATGGAATTGTTATTATTTTCATCAACTAAACTGCTACTGGAATAAAATAACCTGCTGTTCTCTTAATCTACTAAACAACTACTGGGAAAATAACCTGTTGTTCTGTTCATCTACTAAACTGCTACTGGGGAAAATGATGAATTTGACTCCATTTGTTATTGAAATGTGTGACAGTTGAATTGCTTCGTTGCTTAGAGAATAAATAACAATGACTATAGTTCATCACTGTATGCCATTTATCAGTCTACGGTATTATTACAGCTGTGTGTTTGTGTGAACAGTATTTGCTGCAGAGAGAGACATTAGCTGACATAATAAAGACTTGATACCGCACCGTCTGAGACCAGCACCTCTGACTCAAGATCAATACTCTAATACACTCGCCTCAAAACACGACATATCACCAAAATGAATTAGAGCACAAATAATGGACGATAAAACAATTACTACACCCCCTTCCATTTCCCCCTTACTCTTTACTATCATTGCCCTTTGCATTATTTATCTTCAGGAAATAGATTTGGAGATGGATCACACCTGAAGCTGATAAACGTTTAATTTAATCCGTTCCCATGCATCATTATTTGAACAATACCATCGGTGATTCAGAGAGCTTTTTGTGCACGGAATGGCAAATCTGGTTTCCAATTCCGCTCAGAATACAGAATTTCTTCCCTTGCACAACAAAAGGCAATCCTTCCATTCATGTTCCACACAATGGTCACACAGAGAATGGGAATGGAGGGAGGAGAAGGGGGTAGATAGAGAGGGAGAGTGAGATAATTTTTTTACATTTTTAGGCATTTAGCAGACGCTCTTCTCCAGAGCGACTTACAGTTACTGAGTGCATACATTTTTTTATATATTTTTTTCATACTTGTCCCCCATTGGAAATGAACCATGCAAACGCCATGCTCTACCAACTGAGCTACATGGGAGAGAGAGCGAGAGAGAGAGATTGCTAAGCAATTAACAGACATTTTGGTTATTTTTCAGTTTTTAAACAACTAATTGACTGATATCAGTTCAATTATTTAAATTCCATTTTTTACAGTTTTTTTTTTCTGTGAGCTCCATGCTCAGTTTCTCTAGAGATAAATCAGATCAAGGCCGAACTGTGCGACGTAGTTGGGAGTTGTAGTTTCCAACAGGCCAATATTCTACATAGTTGAAAGCAGAAAACACGGTAATGAACTACAATGACAATAATCCATTGCGCGCCCGCCAACTTGTCCGGAGCAGACGCGGAGATGGAGAGAAGAGAGAACGCACCGATCGAGGGGGATAGAAAGCTGTTGCTTGGCGAGGTATCTCTACCTGAAAATACATCATCTAAGTGATTGATATAAAAGTCATAAAAGTATGCTTTATTTACTTTGAAGAACTACTAAAATAGTGATTTAGTCAGACAGCATAGGCAGCAGCTCTATAGAGATGAGATGATGACTTGGAATGAAATAATAAAGTCATCAAATAAAACAAATGGAATATACACAACAACTGGAATATTTTATTAAAGTAAAGTAAATGATGGTTAATAAGTGATAAGCAGTAATGGACAGTCACTACCATCATGCATGCTAGTAGATAGCTATTGACTTCCAGTCGTTGCACTAATGCTAGTTAGCATTGGCTTGCGAAACTGCCTCTAATTTCCTTCATACTGGACACAGAGACATAATGGTATCCATTGAGTTCATCTGACTCTGGGGAAGTAGATAAAGGGCATCATTGCCAAAATCCCGAAGCATCCCTTTAATTGTTTTATTCTGTGTTGTTACAGCATTCAACCTACATAATGCATAGTGCAGTTCATGTATAAAAAAAAACGTGTTTACACTAATCGCTCAGCAACCAGAGACCTAAAAAGGAGGAAGTGAACTGCCTTTCCCAGCCGCCATCTTTCTGGTTCCTTCTATCTGAATGACAGATTGGAGATGAGAAGTGTAGCATACTGCTGTAGCTGTTAAGTCAGCTCAGTACTGGCAAGATCAGCCTGCTACTGCATATTTAAAGGAAACGTCCTCAAAATACCTTTTAAAATCATAAGTAGAAATAAACGTTGTTCATTGGTGTTATTTTAATAGACTGACCTTTGCTGAAGGTCGTTGGCTGCTCAGTATTCAATGTCTCATTCTACAGTATGATAAACAGCTAGCTATGTATAGTGCAGTGAAGTGCTGGGTTTTTATTCAATATCTTTGTACCCCAGCTGTTGTTGTGCTCTTGTGGACTGAACCCTTCCAACCTAAGTGTGATTGGGTTGCTTTCACTTGGTTGAAAAGTGCAACCCAACTCAATGACAATGCTTGAGGAAATATTGATAGGCTACATTTTCCACCTAAAGTGGGGTTGGTGGTGAGGATTCTGAAAAAAAACCTTGGACTGAATCAAAGAGCAGATGTTGTCCATTTTCCTGGAGATTACAAGTCGTCAGATCCCCGCCAAATGCCTCTAATGAGAAAGCCTGTTCACCGCTCACGTTCAGTCATAAAAAATCTATTAAGACTAAACATGAGATTCTATTCCCTCCGTTCGTGCTCTGAGCCCCTGGTGTGAAGAAGCTTTGAAATTCAAAGAGTGGGATACGACCCAGAACACAATTCAGCAGCCTGCGATGCCATGCTGCCTGCCAGCCACTGATGTCATGCTGCCTGCCAGCGTCCTTTCATCTTCTAATGCATTCACATGGGGGATAGCTCTCAGCTAGCTAGAGGAGGCCTCTTCAGGGATACATATTTGTGCATAGTTCACAAGTTCATTTATTTTATTTCACAGACTGGTTGTGGCATTTGGAGAAGTCTTATCAGGGGCCAAGAACATGCGAGTCTAAAGTCTTGAAATGTTCCCCATCAGAGCTCCCCTTCCCTGGGGGATAGACTGAGAGGAAAAGGCAGTCTCTATCAAATGGATGAGACTAAATAAGCCCAATATATTCCTCACACAGAGAGAGAGAGAGCGAGAAAGAGAGAGAGATAGAGAGAGAGAGAGAGAGAGAGAGAGAGAGAGAAGAGAGAGAGAGAGAGAGAGATAAAGAGAGAGAGAACTTTTGTTAATGTTTAATGTTCATTTTTTATTGTTTATTTCACTTTTGTTTAATATCTATTTCACTTGCTTTGGCAATGTAAACATATGTTTCCCATGCCAATAAATTCCTTTGAATGGAATTGAGAGAGAGAGAGAGAGAGAGAGAGAGAGAGAGAGAGAGAGAGAGAGAGAGAGAGAGAGAGAGAGAGAGAGAGAGAGAGAGAGAGAGAGAGAGAGAGAGAGAGAGAGAGAGAGAGAGAGAGAGAGAGACAGAGAGAGAGAGAGAGAGAGAGAGAGAGAGAGAGAGAGAGAGAGAGAGAGAGAGAGAGAGAGAGAGAGAGAGAGAAAGAGAAAGAGAGAGGGGAGGGGAGGGGAGGGGAGGGGAGCAGACAGACTCTATGTTCTATTTGGATAACATTGATAAGCGAGATGAGTTGCATCATGCCAGTCCTTCATTCTGATGGGAAGGCTTGTCACACTACCATAGGAGGTTGTTTCAGTATTAGATTGTGTTCTGTTTAAAACATAAGTGGATATGCAAAATATCTGAGGTTGCTAAATAGCCTTAAGCGGCAGTAGCAGCCAAGAGATGTGATGTTTTAGCACTGACAACCACATAGATCAGGTATGTATTGCTTCTTCTCCAGAGGATTTATGTACGGTGTATAGAGGAGGGACATTAGCATGAAAAACACCTCACATTTCAACCAATGAACAAAATATCTGCACTTACTATAATGAGTGGCGATAAAAGATGTCACACAGCGCAACGGAGAGAAGAGGAGAGGAGATCATCCTGACTGATTTCACACACTACAGTGTTAGAGAGAGGTAGTCTCCCTAACAGAGGTAACATCACATTAGAGAGAGTAGTCTCCCTATCAGAGATAACATCACATTAGAGAAAATTAGCCTCCCTAACAGAGATAACATCACATTAGAGAGAGAGGTAGCCTCCCTATCAGAGATAACATCACATTAGAGAGAGGTAGCCTCACTAACAGAGATAACATCACAAAAGAGACTGGTAGCCTCCCTAACAGATATAACATCACATTAGAGAGAGGAAGCCTCCCTAACAGAGATAATATCACATTAGAGAGAGGTAGCCTCCCTAACAGAGATAACATTACATTAGAGAGAGGTGCCCTCCCTAACAGAGATAACATCACATTAGAGCCTGGTATCCTCTCTAACAGAGATAACATCACATTAGAGAGAGGTAGCCTCCCTAACAGAGATAATATCACATTAGATAGAGGTAGCCTCCCTTACAGAGATAACATCACATTACAGAGAGGTAGCCACCTAACAGAGATAACATCACATTAGAGAGAGGTAGCCTCCCTAATATAGATAACATCACATTAGAGAGAGGTAGCCTCCCTAACAGAGATAATATCACAAAAGAAACTAGTACCCTACCTAACAGAGATAACATCACATTAGAGAGAGGAAGCCTCCCTAACAGAGATAACATCACATTAGAGAGAGGTAGCCTCCCTAAAAGAGATAACATCACATAAGAGAGAGGTAGCCTCCCTAACAGAGATAATAACACATTAGAGACTGGTAGCCTCTCTAACAGAGATAAAATGGTAAACAGCGCCGGAGAAGATGGCTGCCGTTTTACAGCCCTCTAACCAATTGTACTATTATGTGTGTTTTTCCGCGTTATTTGTAATTTATTTTGTACATAATGTTTATGCCATCGTCTCTTATAACCAAAAAGAGCTTCTGGATATCAGGACAGCGATTACTCACCTCGCATTGGACGAAGACTTTTTCTTCAACGAGTCGGACGCGAAGGATATTCTACAGACACCGGCAAGGCCCAGATCCCCGTCATTCGCCTGAGGAAGAGACGGAGATATCGTGGACGTAGGTCGGGGTGCCTTGTAGGATCCGGCGGCGAGCGAGTAAACTGCCTCTCCCATCAATACTATTAGCCAACGTTCAATCTTTTGAGAATAAAATTGACGATTTAAGATTACGGTTATCCTACCAACGGGACATTAAAAACTGTAATATCTTATGTTTCACGGAGTCGTGGCTGAACGACAACAATGATGCCATTCAGCTAGCAGGCTACACGCTACATCGGCAGGACAGAACGGCTGGCTCCGGTAAGACAAAGGGTGGCGGTCTCTGTATATTTGTAAACAACAGCTGGTGTACAAAATCAAATACTAAGGAAGTCTCGAGGTTTTGCTCGCCTGAGGTAGAGTATCTTATGATAAGCTGTAGACCACACTATTTACCAAGAGAGTTTTCAGCTATATTTTCATAGCTGTCTATTTACCACCACAAACCAATGCTGGCATTAAGATTGCACTGAATGAGTTGTACAAGGCCATTAATCAACAGGAAAACGCTCATCCAGATGCAGCGCTCCTAGTGGCCGGGGACTTTAATGCAGGAAACTTAAATCCGTTCTACCTAATTTCTACCAGCATGTCAAATGTGCAACCAGAGGAAAAAAACTCTAGACCACCTTTACTCCACACACAGAGACGCATACAAAGCTCTCCCTCGCCCTCCATTTGGCAAATCTGACCATAACTCTATCCTCCTGATTCCTGCTTATAAGCAAAAACTGAAGCAGGAAGCACCAGTGATTCGGTTAATAAAAAAGTGGTCAGATGACGCAGATGCCAAGCTACAGGACTGTTTTGCTAGCACAGACTGGAACATGTTCCGGGATTCTTCAGACAGCATTGAGGAGTACACCACATCAGTCACTGGCTTCATCAATAAGTGCATCGATGATGTCGTCCCCACAGTGACCGTACGTACATACCCCAACCAGAAGCCATGGATTACAGGCAACATCCGCACTGAGCTAAAGGGTAGAGCTGCCGCTTTCAAGGAGCAGGACTCTAACCCGGAAGCTTATAAGAAATCCCGCTATGACCTCCGACGAACCATCAAACAGGCAAAGAGTCAATACAGGTCTAAGATTGAATCATACTACACTGGCTCTGACGCTCGTCGGATGTGGCAGGGCTTGAAAACTATTACAGACTACAAAGGGAAGCACAGCCGCGAGCTGCCCAGTGACACAAGCCTACCAGACAGAGCTAAACCACTTCTATGCTCAGCCGAGGCAAGCAACACTGAAGCATGCATGAGAGCACCAGCTGTTCCGGACGACTATGTGATCACGCTCTCCGTAGCCGATGTGAGTAAGACTTTTAAGCAAGTCAACATTCACAAGGCAGCTGGCCAGACGGATTACCAGGGGCGTGTACTCCGAGCATGTGCTGACCAACTGGCAAGTGTCTTCACTGACATTTTCAACATGTCCCTGACCGAGTCTGTAATACCAACATGTTTCAAGCAGACCACCATAGTCCCCGTGCCCAAGAACTCTAAGATAACCTGCCTAAATGACTACCGACCCGTGGCACTGACGTCTGTAGCCATGAAGTGCTTTGAAAGACTGGTCATGGCTCACATCAACAGCATAATCCCAGAAACCCTAGACCCACTCCAATTTGCATACCGCCCCAACAGATCCACAGATGATGCAATCTCTATCGCACTCCACACTGCCCTTTCCCACCTGGACAAGAGGAACACCTACGTGAGAATGCTATTCATTGACTACAGCTCAGCATTCAACACCATAGTGCCCTCTAAGCTCATCACTAAGCTAAGGATCCTGGGACTAAACACCTCCCTCTGCAACTGGATCCTGGACTTCCTGACGGGCCGCCCCCAGGTGGTAAGGGTAGGTAACAACACATCTGCCACACTGATCCTCAACACGGGGGCCCCTCAGAGGGTGCGTGCTCAGTCCCCCTCCTGTACTCTCTGTTCACCCATGACTGCATGGCCAGGCACGACTCAACACCATCATTAAGTTTGCCGACGACACAACAGTGGTAGGCCTGATCACCGACAACGATGAGACAGCCTATAGGGAGGAGGTCAGAGATCTGGCCGTGTGGTGCCGGGACAACAACCTCTCCCTCAACGTGACCAAGACAAAGGAGATGATTGTGGACTACAGGAAAAAAAAGAGGACTGAGCACGCCCCCATTCTCATCGACGGGGCTGTAGTGGAACAGGTTGAGAGCTTCAAGTTCCTTGGTGTCCACATCACCAACGAACTATCATGGTCCAAGCACACCAAGACAGTCGTGAAGAGGGCACGACAAAGCCTATTCCCCCTCAGGAGACTAAAAAGATTTGGCATGGGTCCTCAGATCCTCAAAAAAATTCTACAGCTGCACCATCGAGAGCATCCTGACTGGTTGCATCACCGCCTGGTATGGCAACTGCTTGGCCTCTGACCGCAAGGCACTACAGAGGGTAGTGCGTACGGCCCAGTACATCACTGGGGCAAAGCTCCCTGCCATCCAAGACCTCTATACCAGGCGGTGTCAGAGGAAGGCCCTCAAAATTGTCAAAGACTCCAGCCACCCTAGTCATAGACTGTTCTCTCTGCTACATCACGACGGAAGCGGTACCGGAGTGCCAAGTCTAGGTCCAAAAGACTTCTCAACAGCTTCTACCCACAAGCCATAAGACTCCTGAACAGCTAATCATGGCTACCCGGACTATTTGCACTGCCCCCCACCCCATCCTTTTTACGCTGCTGCTACTCTGTTAAGTATTTATGCATAGTCACTTTAACTCTACCCACATGTACATATTACCTCAACTACCTCAACTAGTTGGTGCCCCCGCACATTGACTCTGCACCGTTACCCCCTGTATATATAGCCTCCCTACTGTCACTTTATTTTACTTCTGCTCTTTGTTTTTCTCAACACTTTTTTTTTTGTTGTTGTTGTTTTATTCTTACTTTTTTTGTTAAAATAAACGCACTGTTGGTTAAGGGCTGTAAGTAAGCATTTCACTGTAATGTCTGCACTTGTTGTATTCGGCGCATGTGACCAATAAAATTTGATTTGATTTGATTTGATTTGACCATCACATTAGAGCCTGGTATCCTCTCTAACAGAGATAACATCACATTAGAGAGAGGGACTCTCCCTAACAGAGGTAAAATCACATTAGAGAGAGGTACTCTCCCTAACAGAGATAACATCACATTACAGAGAGGTAGCCTCCCTAACAGAGATAACATCACATTAGAGAGAGGTAGCCTCTCTAACATAGATAACAACACATTAGAGACTGGTAGCCTCTCTAACAGAGATACCATCACATTAGAGCCTGGTATCCTCTCTAACAGAGATAACATCACATTAGAGAGAGGGACTCTCCCTAACAGAGGTAAAATCACATTAGAGAGAGGTACTCTCCCTAACAGAGATAACATCACATTACAGAGAGGTAGCCTCCCTAACAGAGATAACATCACATTACAGAGAGGTAGCCTCCCTAACAGAGATAACATCACATTAGAGAGAAGTAGCCTCCCTAACAGAGATAACATCACATTAGAGAATGGTAGCCTCTCTAACAGAGATAACATCACATTAGAGACTGAAAGCCTCTCTAACAGAGATACCATCACATTAGAGAGAGGTAGTCTCCCTAACAGAGATAACATCACATTAGAGAGAGGTACCCTCCCTAACAGAGATAACATCACATTAGAGAGAGGTAGCCTCTCTAACATAGATAACATCACATTAGAGAGAGGTAGCCTCCCTAATATAGATAACATCACATTAGAGAGAGGTAGCCTCCCTAATATAGATAACATCACATTAGAGAGAGGTAGCCTCCCTAACAGAGATAATATCACAAAAGAAACTAGTACCCTACCTAACAGAGATAACATCACATTAGAGAGAGGAAGCCTCCCTAACAGAGATAACATCACATTAGAGAGAGGTAGCCTCCCTAAAAGAGATAACATCACATAAGAGAGAGGTAGCCTCCCTAACAGAGATAACAACACATTAGAGACTGGTAGCCTCTCTAACAGAGATACCATCACATTAGAGCCTGGTATCCTCTCTAACAGAGATAACATCACATTAGAGAGAGGGACTCTCCCTAACAGAGGTAAAATCACATTAGAGAGAGGTACTCTCCCTAACAGAGATAACATCACATTACAGAGAGGTAGCCTGCCTAACAGAGATAACATCACATTGGAGAGAGGTAGCCTCTCTAACATAGATAACAACACATTAGAGACTGGTAGCCTCTCTAACAGAGATACCATCACATTAGAGCCTGGTATCCTCTCTAACAGAGATAACATCACATTAGACAGAGGGACTCTCCCTAACAGAGGTAAAATCACATTAGAGAGAGGTACTCTCCCTAACAGAGATAACATCACATTACAGAGAGGTAGCCTCCCTAACAGAGATAACATCACATTACAGAGAGGTAGCCTCCCTAACAGAGATAACATCACATTAGAGAGAAGTAGCCTCCCTAACAGAGATAACATCACATTAGAGAATGGTAGCCTCTCTAACAGAGATAACATCACATTAGAGACTGAAAGCCTCTCTAACAGAGATACCATCACATTAGAGAGAGGTAGTCTCCCTAACAGAGATAACATCACATTAGAGAGAGGTACCCTCCCTAACAGAGATAACATCACATTAGAGAGAGGTAGCCTCTCTAACATAGATAACATCACATTAGAGAGAGGTAGCCTCCCTAACAGAGATAACATCACATTAGAGAGAGGTAGCCTCCCTAACAGAGATAACATCACAATAGAGAGAAGTAGCCTCCCTAACAGAGATAACATCACATTAAAGACTGGTAGCCTCTCTAACAGAGATAACATCCCATTAGAGATAGGCAGCCCCCCTAACAGAGATAACATCACTTTAGAGAGAGGTACCCTCCCTAACAGAGTTAACATCACATTAGAGTCTGGTATCCTCTCTAACAGAGATACCATCACATTAGAGAGAGGTAGCTTCCCTAAAAGAGATAACATCACATTAGAGAGAGGTAGCCTCCCTAACAGAGATAATATCACAAAAGAGACTAGTACCCTCCCTAACAGAGATAACATCACATTAGAGAGAGGTAGCCTCCCTAACAGAGATAACATCACATTAGAGAGAAGTAGCCTCCCTAACAGAGATAACATCACATTAGAGACTGTTAGCCTCTCTAACAGAGATAACATCACATTAGAGAATGAAAGCCTCTCTAACAGAGATAACATATCACTAGAGACTGGTAGCCTCTCTAACAGAGATAACATCACATTAGAGAGAGGTAGCCTCCCTAACAGAGATAACATCACAATAGAGAGAAGTAGCCTCCCTAAAATAGATAACATCACATTAGAGCCTGGTATCCTCTCTAACAGAGATAACATCACAATAGAAAGAGGGACTCTCCCTAACAGAGATAACATAACATGAGAGAGAGGTAGCCTCCCTAACAGAGGTAACATCACATTAGAGAAAGGTTGCCTCCCTAACAGAGATAGCATCACAAAAGAGATTGGTAGTGTCCCTAAAAGAGATAACATCACATTAGAGAGAGGTAGCCTCCCTAACAGAGATAACAACACATTAGAGACTGGTAGCCTCTCTAACAGAGATAACATCACATTAGAGAGAGGTAGCCTCCCTAACAGAGATAACATCCAAATAGAGCCTGGTAATCTCCCTAACAGAGATAACATCACATTAGAGAGAGGTAGCCTCCCTAACAGCGATAACATCACATTAGAGAGAGGTAGCCTCCCTAACAGAGATAACATCACAATAGAGAGAAGTAGCCTCCCTAACAGAGATAACATCACTTTAGAGAGAGGTAGCCTCCCTAACAGAGATAACATCACATTAGAGAGAGGTAGCCTCCCTAACAGAGATAACATCACATTAGAGCCTGGTATCCTCTCTAACAGAGATAACATCACATTAGAGAGAGGGACTCTCCCTAACAGAGGTAACATCACATTAGAGAGACGTAGCCTCCCTAACAGAGATAACATCACATTAGAGAGAGGTAGTCTCCCTAACAGAGATAATATTACATTTGAGCCTGGTAGCCTCTCTAACAGAGATAACATAATATTAGAGATAGGTAGCCCCCTAAAAGAGAGATAACAACACATTAGAGAGAGGTAGTTTCCTAACAGAGATAATATCACATTAGAGAGAGGTAGCCTGCCTAACAGAGATAATATCACAAAAGAGACTAGTACCCTCCCTAACAGAGATAACATCACATTAGATAGAGGTAGCCTCCCTAACAGAGATAACATACCATTAGAGAGAAGTAGCCTCCCTAACAGAGATAACAAGACATTAGAGACTGGTAGCCTCTCTAACAGAGAGACCATCGAATTAGAGAGAGGTAGCCTGCCTAACAGAGATAATATCACAAAAGAGATTAGTACCCTCCCTAACAGAGATAACATCACATTAGATAGAGGTAGCCTCCATAACAGAGATAACATCACATTAGAGAGAAGTAGCCTCCCTAACAGAGATAACATCACATTAGAGACTGAAAGCCTCTATAACAGAGATAACATCGCACTAGAGACTGGTAACCTCTCTAACAGAGATAACATCACTTAGAGAGAGGTAGCCTTCCTAACAGAGATAACATCACATTAGAGAGAGGTAGCCTCCCTAACAGAGATAACATCACAATAGAGAGAAGTAGCCTCCCTAACAGAGATAACATCACATCAGAGACTGGTAGCCTCACTAACAGAGATAACATCACATTAGAGATAGGTAGCCCCCCTAACAGAGATAACAACACATTAGAGAGAGGTAGTCTCCCTAACAGAGATAACATCATATTAGAGAGAGGTAGCCTCCCTAACAGAGATAACATCACTTTAGAGAGAGGTAGCCTCCCTAACAGAGATAACATCACATTAGAGAGAGGTAGCCTCCCTAACAGAGATAACATCACATTAGAGCCTGGTATCCTCTCTAACAGAGATAACATCACATTAGAGAGAGGGACTCTCCCTAACAGAGGTAACATCACATTAGAGAGACGTAGCCTCCCTAACAGAGATAACATCACATTAGAGAGAGGTAGTCTCCCTAACAGAGATAATATTACATTTGAGCCTGGTAGCCTCTCTAACAGAGATAACATAATATTAGAGATAGGTAGCCCCCCTAAAAGAGATAACAACACATTAGAGAGAGGTAGTTTCCCTAACAGAGATAATATCACATTAGAGAGAGGTAGCCTGCCTAACAGAGATAATATCACAAAAGAGACTAGTACCCTCCCTAACAGAGATAACATCACATTAGATAGAGGTAGCCTCCCTAACGGAGATAACATCACATTAGAGAGAAGTAGCCTCCCTAACAGAGATAACAAGACATTAGAGACTGGTAGCCTCTCTAACAGAGATACCATCAAATTAGAGAGAGGTAGACTGCCTAACAGAGATAATATCACAAAAGAGATTAGTACCCTCCCTAACAGAGATAACATCACATTAGATAGAGGTAGCCTCCCTAACAGAGATAACATCACATTAGAGAGAAGTAGCCTCCCTAACAGAGATAACATCACATTAGAGACTGAAAGCCTCTCTAACAGAGATAACATCGCACTAGAGACTGGTAACCTCTCTAACAGAGATAACATCACTTAGAGAGAGGTAGCCTCCCTAACAGAGATAACATCACATTAGAGAGAGGTAGCCTCCCTAACAGAGATAACATCACAATAGAGAGAAGTACCCTCCCTAACAGAGATAACATCACATCAGAGACTGGTAGCCTCTCTAACAGAGATAACATCACATTAGAGATAGGTAGCCCCCTAACAGAGATAACAACACATTAGAGAGAGGTAGTCTCCCTAACAGAGATAACATCATATTAGAGAGAGGTAGCCTCCCTAACAGAGATAACATCACTTTAGAGAGAGGTACCCTCCCTAACAGAGATAACATCACATTAGAGCCTGGTATCCTCTCTAACAGAGATAATATCACATTAGAGAGAGGGACTCTCCCTAACAGAGGTAACATCACATTAGAGAGACGTAGCCTCCCTAACAGAGATAACATCACATTAGAGAGAGGTAGTCTCCCTAACAGAGATAATATTACATTAGAGAGAGGTAGTCTCCCTAACAGAGATAATATTACATTTGAGCCTGGTAGCCTCTCTAACAGAGATAACATAATATTAGAGATAGGTAGCCCCCCTAAAAGAGATAACAACACATTAGAGAGAGGTAGATTCCCTAACAGAGATAATATCACATTAGAGAGAGGTAGCCTGTCTAACAGAGATAATATCACAAAAGAGACTAGTACCCTCCCTAACAGAGATAACATCACATTAGATAGAGGTAGCCTCCCTAACGGAGATAACATCACATTAGAGAGAAGTAGCCTCCCTAACAGAGATAACAAGACATTAGAGACTGGTAGCCTCTCTAACAGAGATACCATCAAATTAGAGAGAGGTAGACTGCCTAACAGAGATAATATCACAAAAGAGATTAGTACCCTCCCTAACAGAGATAACATCACATTAGATAGAGGTAGCCTCCCTAACAGAGATAACATCACATTAGAGAGAAGTAGCCTCCCTAACAGAGATAACATCACATTAGAGACTGAAAGCCTCTCTAACAGAGATAACATCGCACTAGAGACTGGTAACCTCTCTAACAGAGATAACATCACTTAGAGAGAGGTAGCCTCCCTAACAGAGATAACATCACATTAGAGAGAGGTAGCCTCCCTAACAGAGATAACATCACAATAGAGAGAAGTACCCTCCCTAACAGAGATAACATCACATCAGAGACTGGTAGCCTCTCTAACAGAGATAACATCACATTAGAGATAGGTAGCCCTCCTAACAGAGATAACAACACATTAGAGAGAGGTAGTCTCCCTAACAGAGATAACATCATATTAGAGAGAGGTAGCCTCCCTAACAGAGATAACATCACTTTAGAGAGAGGTACCCTCCCTAACAGAGATAACATCACCTTAGAGCCTGGTATCCTCTCTAACAGAGATAATATCACATTAGAGAGAGGGACTCTCCCTAACAGAGGTAACATCACATTAGAGAGACGTAGCCTCCCTAACAGAGATAACATCACATTAGAGAGAGGTAGTCTCCCTAACAGAGATAATATTACATTTGAGCCTGGTAGCCTCTCTAACAGAGATAACATAATATTAGAGATAGGTAGCCCCCCTAAAAGAGATAACAACACATTAGAGATAGGTAGTTTCCCTAACGGAGATAATATCATATAAGAGAGAGGTAGCCTCCATAATAGAGATAACATCACAAAAGAGACTGGTAGTGTCCCTAAAAGAGATAACATCACATTAGAGATAGGTAGCCCCACTAACAGAGAAAACAACACATTAGAGAGAGGCAGTCTCCCTAACAAAGATATTATCACATTAGAGAGAGGTAGCCTCTCTAACAGAGATAACATCACATTAGAGAAAGGTAGCCTCCCTAACAGAGATAACATCACATTAGAGAGAGGTAGTCTCCCTAACAGAGGTAACATCACATTAGAGAGAGGTAGCCTCCCTAACAGAGATAACATCACATTAGAGACTGGTAGCCTCTCTAACAGAGATAACATCACATTAGAGAAAGGTAGCCCCCCTAAAAGAGATAACAACACATTAGAGAGAGGTAGTTTCCCTAACAGAGATAACATCACATTAGAGAGAGGTAGCCTCCCTAACAGAGATAACATCACTTTAGAGAGAGGTACCCTCCCTAACAGAGATAACATCACATTAGAGAGAGGTAGCCTCCATAATAGAGATAACATCACAAAAGAGACTGGTAGTGTCCATAAAAGAGATAACATCACATTAGAGAGAGGTAGCCTCCCTAACAGAGATAACATCACATTAGAGAGAGGTAGCCTCCCTAACAGAGAAAACATCACATTAGAGACTGGTAGCCTCTCTAACAGAAATAACATCACATTAGAGAGAGTTAGTCTCCCTAACAGAGATAACAATACATTAGAGATAGGTAGCCTCCCTAACAGAGAAAACATCACATTAGAGACTGGTAGCCTCTCTAACAGAGATAACATCACATTAGAGAGAGGTAGTCTCCCTAACAAAGATAACATCATATTAGAGATTGGTAGCCTCCCTAACAGAGATAATATCACATTAGAGAGAGGTAGTCTCCCTAACAGAAGAGGCTACAGAGATAACATCACAAAAGAGACTTGTAGCCTCCCTAACAGAGATAACATCACATTAGAGAGAGGTAGCCTCCCTAACAGAGATAGCATCACATTAGAGAGAGGTATTCTCCCTAACAGAGATAACATCACATTAGAGAGAAGTAGCCTCCCTAACAGAGATAACATCACATTAGAGACTGGTAGCCTCTCTAACAGAGATAACATCACATTAGAGAGAGGTAGTCTCCCTAACAGAGGTAACATCACATTAGAGGTAGCCTCCCTAACAGAGATTACATCAAAATATAGAGGTAAGTAGCCTCCCTAATAGAGATAACATCACATTATAGACTGGTATTATCTCTAACAGAGATAACATCACATTAGAGATAGGTAGCACCCCTAAAAGAGATAACAACACATAAGGGAGAGGTTGTTTCCCTAACAGAGATAACATCACATTAGAGAGAGGTAGCCTCCTAACAGAGATAACATCACTTTAGAGAGAGGTACCCTCCCTAACAGAGATAACATCACATTAGAGAGAGGTAGCCTCCATAAAAGAGATAACATCACAAAAGAGACTGGTAGTGTCCCTAAAAGAGATAACATCACATTAGAGAGGTAGGCTCCCTAACAGAGATAACATCACATTAGAGAGAGGTAGCCCCCCTAGCAGAGAAAACATCACATTAGATTCTGTTAGCCTCTCTAACAGAGATAACATCACATTAGAGTATGTTAGCCTATCTAACAGAGATAACATCACATTAGAGACTGAAAGCCTCTTTAACAGAGATAACATAACATTAGAATGTGGAATGCTCCTTAACAAATATAACATCACGTTAGAGAGAAGTAGCCTCTCTAACAGAGATAACATCACATTAAAGAGAGGTAGCCTCCCTATCAGAGATAACATCACATTAGAGAGAGGTAGCCTCCCTAACAGAGATAACATCACATTAGAGAGAGGTAGCCTCCCTAACAGAGATAACATCACACTAGAGACTGGTAGAGTCTCTAACAGAGATAACATCACATTAGAGAGAGATAGTCTCCCTAACAGAGATAACATCACATTAGAGAGAGGTAGCCTCCCTAACAGAGATAACATCACACTAGAGACTGGTAGAGTCTCTAACAGAGATAACATACATTAGAGAACGGTAGCCTCCCTAACAGAGATAACATCACATTAAATAATTTTTGCCTCTCCAACAGAGATAACATCACATTAGAGAGAGGGTGTAGGAAGCTTAGTGGTTAAGAGCGTTGTGCCAGTAACCGAAAGGTTGCTGGTTCTAATCCCCGAGCCGACTAGGTGAAAAATCTGTCAACGTGCCCTTGAGCAAGGCACTTAACCCTAATTGCTTCTGTAAGTCGCTCTGGATAAGAGCGTCTGCTAAATGACTAAAATGTAAAATGTAAATGTAGAGAGATAGTCTCCCTAACAGAGATAACATCACATTAGAGAGAGGTAGCCTCCCTAACAGAGATAACATCACATTAGAGAGAGGAGGTCTCCCTAACAGAGATAACATCACATTAGAGAGAGGTAGTCTCCCTAACAGAGATAACATCACATTAGAGAGAAATAGCCTCCCTAACATAGATAACATCACATTAGAGCCTGGAATCCTCTCTAACAGAGATAAAATCACATTAGAGACTGGTAACCTCTCTAACAGAGATAACATCACATTAGAGAGAGGTAGGCTCCCTAAAAGAGATAACATCACATTAGAGAGAGGTAGCCTCCCTAACAGAGATAACATCACATTAGAGATAGGTAGCCTCCCTAACAGAGATAACATCACAAAAGAGACTAGTAGCGTCCCTAACTTAGATAACATTACTTTAGAGAGAGGTAGTTTCCCTAACAGAGATTACATCACATTAGAGAGAGGTAGTTTCCCTAACAGAGATAACATCACATTAGAGAGAGGTAGCCTCCCTAACAGAGATAACATCACATTAGAGAGAGGTAGTCTCCCTAACAGTGATAACATCACATTAGAGAGAGGTAGTCTCCCTAACAGAGATAACATCACATTAGAGAGAGGTAGCCTCCCTAACAGAGATAACATTACATTAGAGACTGGTTGCCGCTGTAACAGAGATAACATCACATTAGAGAGAGGTAGTCTCCCTAACAGAGATAACATCACATTAGAGAGAGGTAGCCTCCCTAACAGAGATAACATTACATTAGAGACTGGTTGCCGCTGTAACAGAGATAACATCACATTAGAGAGAGGTAGTCTCCCTAACAGAGATAAATTAGAGAGAGGTAGCCTCCCTAACAGAGATAACATCACATTAGAGACTGGTAGCCGCTCTAACAGAGATAACATCACATTAGAGAGAGGTAGTTTCCCTAACAGTGATAACATCACATTAGAGAGAGGTAGTCTCCCTAACAGAGATAACATCACATTAGAGAGAGGTAGTCTCCCTAACAGAGATAACATCACATTAGAGAGAGGTACTCTCCCTAACAGAGGTAACATCACATTAGAGAGAGGTAGTCTCCCTAACAGAGATAACATCACATTAGAGAGAGGTAGTCTCCCTAACAGAGGTAAATCACAGCCTCCTCACAGCCTTCCTGTCCTCTCTTTCGCAATTTCGCTCTCTTTTTCTCTCTGTCCTGTCCTCCAGCTGTCTCTTTTTTTTTTATATCTGTCGTTTTCTCCAGCTGTGTCTGTCTAACTCTCTCTGTCTCTGTCTCTCTCTCTGTCTCTCTCTCTCTCTCTCTCTCTCTTTCTTTATTTCTTTCTCTCTCTCTCTCTCTCTCAGAACTCCCTGGCGATGACAAAAGTATATCTATTTCCCCACCACGCTGTCTGACAAATAGCACTGCTTGTTTCAAATGGACCGCAGCAAAAGGACAGTGATAAGAGGCCTGTCAACTAACTGTATTTTTTGTTTAACTGACAATAATTGAGTCTGGTATGAAGAGCTTTGAAACAGTGCTCCTCTCATCTCCTCTCATCTCCTCTCCAGCCCTGAAGAGCATAACATACTTGTTCAGAGAGTGTCTCTCCTCTCCTGACCTGGAGTGGGTGATAAAGCAGGACTTATCAAACCACCACCAGCCTCTCTCCTGCTCTGAGCTCTGAGGTAAAACCACACACTTCTCCCTCAATCCCAACATAATATCTCCTCCCTCTCCTTATTCAGCTGAGAATGCACCACCTGAGAGCGACAAAGATGGAGATGTCTACCAGTCTTTTCCCTCTAAGTGCGTTAGAGGAGTCTTGCCCTTAGTCCTAGCTGCTAATGAGTGCTCCGGCCCCATCGCTCTCTGAAGGACCTCATTAGCACACCACTCATTGGGTATTTTGCACAGCGCTCATCTGGCAGGTCAGTGACACCACCACCCAGCATCTTTGGAGACTCTATACTGTGTATGGAGGCAGAGGAGGAGGAAGGTGACTGATTGGGCTACATTTAAAGAGTGTGTCATATAAATGAATAAAGATGGGATCTCTGTGGTTTGTGTGTGTGTGTGTTGACATCGTAGGAGGCTCTTCCTGTTTGTTGTTTATGTCTTTGTCTCCTTGACGACACTAGCGAAGCTTTCAAGATTCTTGAGGGAGGATGTTTTGGTCTGAGGCGTCCGGTTTCTTAATCATGCACTCTGATGGTACAGTATGTCGTTGTTCTATCAAATCTGAATCATTTCAAATTTGATTGATTCCTAATCGTATTCATTCCAAATCTGATTAATCTGAGTGTTTTAACGACAGTGGGAGTTTTTGGCAATGATGGAATCATCATAATTCTCAGAATAAAAAATAAGAACAATTTAGAAGAAAAGTATTTGTCAATATGACACAACACAACTCCATGAAAGTAGAAAATGTCCTATGGCAGTATTCGTTTCACTCCCACCTCTAGCCCTCTGGCTGCTCTGAAAAGGCATTTCCCCTATTTTTAAAAACTTAATTGTTCTATGTTTTAACTCATGATACTGCAAAATCAACTTCTAGTCTGGGTTAAAGGAGGATAGGGAATGTACTCATATAAATTGTCAACCATGTGTGTTGAGAATCACAGTAAACACAACAATATTCGTTAAAACACATCCAGTTTTACTTCTCCCACTGTCCTTACTTCATTATATCAATCACACCAGACCCACATCATATCCACAAAAACAATCATCCATTGCCATGAAAACCAATTTGAGTCCATCACCAACTGGAATTAACTCTGGGCTTGACGAGGTAATGAGGAAATAAATCAACTATGTGGGATTTAGTCTTTGTCTAAAGTAATCACTTCCATCCAGGACTGTTCCGGCCATGGCTGAATGTCGAATCATCCTCACTGACTGGCATATGGAAGTGGAAATTATAATCACTGTCTTCAACCAATCAAAGTCTTCAAGTTGAATTTGAACGCTTCATCGAATTTGCATGCATAGCTAGCTGTCAATCTATCTGCTCTCTGGACTGTGGCGGAAAATTTTCAATCAATCAAGGTGGAATGGAGTTCTAATTTCTTCCCGTAACTGACATGCCAATTTCAATCTGCCTACTGAGTACTAAGCTTTACGTTCCCTATGGACCTCCTAGCTTTGCTAAATACGTGTGACACGTCTGAAAGACTCCTGTATAATGTGACAGTGATGTACTGTACTGACCTTTGTTCAGGACAGTCGCCTGAATAAGAAAAAAGGCTAGTCAATGCATACAGTCCTGTACTTGCGACAGGCCTTGTATTATTTTCAACTTTAGGTCACAGTCGTGAATACAGTTTGTTATGGGAGGCTTGCAAATGCATTGCGTCGCCACTACATACGGGAAGCAGAACGACAAGAGCAGCTCTGATATGCTCTGTTTTCAAGATCAGTAGGGGGGGGCTCCAAGGAAAAAAGTTTGGGAACCACTGATCTAGACTGCTGAACAGATGGCCATGCACCCATCAGACAACACCTGTCCTGTCTTCTTCACACATCTACAAGAAGACGAAGGCTTTTAATCCCTTTCGCACATTTTTTAGATGTAAGATATCTTTTCAAAACTCAAAACTGATAACAAAACTGAGAACCTTTGATTGTGCATTCATTGGGGTTTCACACATCTTTCACCCCTGAGTCATTCATGCAAAATCTAAGTTTTCCGTGAAATACCATGAGAATATTTAGTTTAGTCACCAATGCATCAGACAATGATAGGCTCACAATTTAGTAATTTTAACTACGTAATATTCCAATAGCAAAAAATACAATATAAACATTTCAAAACCGTTCTTCTTGAAGTGCTGAATAGAGAGAATAATAGATGGTAAATATAATTTTCCATACAGCATTTGACTATAACTTGACATGCACCATTTTTTTGTATAATTTGTATCCAATGGCAGGTTGTGAGCATGTTGAGAAATATGTCAGTCTTCCAGTTTCATTATCCTTATGCAGTACATACGTAGGATAAATCATCAGAAATAGGGGTACTGTAAAGCAGTCGGCTACTGTAAAAACATAGCACGGTGTTGTATGCCGTTTCTGGCCCATGCAACATTGTAGATCGCCTTTTCTATGTGACGTCAACTGATACAGTATCACCTGTCTCTCTGCTTGAAATTCATCAGCTTACAGTATCAATGACATTCAGATAATGAGTGGAATATATTGTTATCTACAACCCAGCTTTTTCAGCAGTGCATTGTACACTACACTATCATTCCAAATGGTTAACACATCGAGTGACTCTTTCCACGTTGTCCTATTGAAGCACACTGGCTGATAGAGAATATTGATGAAGTATTTAAAGCCACATCCAAATATGACTTGCTTTGACCTTTTAGTAAAAAGCATGAGCTGGCACACACCCAGAGAAAATTATTTGCACACTCTATATATATGAACTCCCAGTAATTTATTGGGTAAAACACCAACATACATTTATGTGAAATTGATACATTTATGAGGTAAAAATATAGAAATGTACAGTGTTCAGCAGTTGTCAAAGTGTACACGTTAACGAGGCACTATAACATTTTGGTTCAGTAGTTATCAGTTGTGAGCAGTTTGATTAAGTGATAGTTAATTGTATTGTTAACAAATGATAAGAAAATCACATCAAAAGTAAAGTGGATATTGCATTTTAAAAAGCAGATACTTTGATTGAATATGTATCCAAATTGAAAGAGTGTTTTGATGCAGTTAACAAATGACTTAGTGAATGTGTTTATTGTAAATAAAATAAAAGTTAATTGAAAATGTGCTGAGTTTTGAAACACAAGGCATATTGATGATCCGTTTAGATTTTGGTGAAAATGTAGCACATACTAGTGAAAATTGCACCAAAGGTTTGTAAACAAAACTGTAATTGTGAGTTGAAACAGAAATCCAACAGCAGAAGGCAACTCGGGATTGGCAGTGAGAACAGACAAACAGTGTGTATATGTGTTTGTGTGTGTGTGCGTCTGTGTGTGTGTGTGTGTGTGTGTGCGTCTGTGTGTGTGTGTGTGTGTGTTTGAATGTGTGTGTGTGTGTGTGTGTGTGTGTGTTTGAATGTGTGTGTGTGTGTGTGTGTGTGTGTGTGTGGTGTGTGTGCGTGTGTGTGTGTGTGTGTGTGTGTGTGTGTGTGTGTGTGTGTGTGTGTGTGTGTGTGTGTGTGTGTGTGTGTGTGTGTGTGTGTGTGTGTGTGTGTGTGTGTGTGGGGGGGTGTGTGTGTGTGTGTGTGTGTGTGTGTGTGTGTGTGTGTGTGTGTGTGTGTGTGTGTGTGTGTGTGTGTGTACATCAGTGTCTCTGAGGAAAGCTATTCTACAGTCTTCTACAGTCTAACCATAACCCTTCTCTCTATCTCTCTCTCTCTCTCTCACACACACACACACACACACACACACACACGTTGTACAAGACAGATTTAGCCGAAATGTCATTTGTTCTTTGTGCTCTGTGTAAAGGCTATAGAGGAAGGCATGCGTGAACTCCTTTGAGGTGTTGTGGTGAACCCTAGCAGACAGATGTGAATCTTCCAGCTGGTCTAAAGCTAAGCAAAGCCCCTTTGACCTCTGCTATATTCCCCAGAGAAACCACAACAACACACTGCCTGTAATTAAATTATAATCACACACACACACACACACTCACACACACTGTAATTAACTAGCCGAACAGACGGCAGCTTATTCAACATCAGCCCTGACAACTAGATCACGACTCAGGGTTTGGTTCTGACTGACTCAGGAAATGTTGTTGTTGGTCTTGGTTCAATAGCGTGACTCAGTGGTCTGTTCTTGCCTTTAGCCACGGCCCAGTAGAAATCAACTGTTT
>NC_059192.1:8630001-8677501 GCF_020615455.1 Coregonus clupeaformis
ACCCCGCAGGGCACAGATATCATGTCTTAGACCTACCCCGCTGGGCACAGATATCATGTCTTAGACCTACCCCGCTGGGCACAGATATCATGTCTTAGACCTACCCCGCTGGGCACAGATATCATGTCTTAGGCCTACCCCGCAGGGCACAGATATCATGTCTTAGACCTACCCCGCTGGGCACAGATATCATGTCTTAGACCTACCCTGCTGGGCATATATATCATGTCTTAGACCTACCCCGCTGGGCACAGATATCATGTCTTAGACCTACCCTGCTGGGCATATATATCATGTCTTAGACCTACCCCGCTGGGCACAGATATCATGTCTTAGACCTACCCCGCTGGGCACAGATATCATGTCTTAGACCTACCCCGCTGGGCACAGATATCATGTATTAGGCCTACCCCGCAGGGCACAGATATCATGTCTTAAACCTACCCCGCTGGGCACAGATATCATGTCTTAGACCTACCCGCAGGGCACAGATATCATGTCTTAGACCTACCCGCAGGGCACAGATATCATGTCTTAGACCTACCCGCTGGGCACAGATATCATGTCTTAGACATACCCCGCAGTGCACAGATATCATGTCTTAGACCTACCCCGCTGGGCACAGATATCATGTCTTAGGCCTACCCCGCAGGGCACAGATATCATGTCTTAGGCCTACCCCGCAGGGCACAGATATCATGTCTTAGACCTACCCCGCAGGGCACAGATATCATGTCTTAGGCCTACCCCGCAGGGCACAGATATCATGTCTTAGGCCTACCCCCGCAGGGGCACAGATATCATGTCTTAGACCTACCCCGCTGGGCACAGATATCATGTCTTAGACCTACCCCGCTGGGCACAGATATCATGTCTTAGACCTACCCCGCTGGGCACAGATATCATGTCTTAGGCCCTACCCGCAGGGCACAGATATCATGTCTTAGACCTACCCCGTTGGGCACAGATATCATGTCTTAGACCTACCCTGCTGGGCATATATATCATGTCTTAGACCTACCCCGCTGGGCACAGATATCATGTCTTAGACCTACCCTGCTGGGCATATATATCATGTCTTAGACCTACCCCGCTGGGCACAGATATCATGTCTTAGACCTACCCCGCTGGGCACAGATATCATGTCTTAGACCTACCCCGCTGGGCACAGATATCATGTATTAGGCCTACCCCGCAGGGCACAGATATCATGTCTTAAACCTACCCCGCTGGGCACAGATATCATGTCTTAGACCTACCCCGCAGGGCACAGATATCATGTCTTAGACCTACCCCGCAGGGCACAGATATCATGTCTTAGACCTACCCCGCAGTGCACAGATATCATGTCTTAGACCTACCCCGCTGGGCACAGATATCATGTCTTAGGCCTACCCCGTAGGGCACAGATATCATGTCTTAGGCCTACCCCGGAGGGCACAGATATCATGTCTTAGGCCTACCCCGCAGGGCACAGATATCATGTCTTAGGTCTACCCTGCTGGGCACAGATATCATGTCTTAGGCCTACCCCGCTGGCCACAGATATCATGTCTTAGGCCTACCCCGCAGGGCACAGATATCATGTATTAGGCCTACCCCGCAGGGCACAGATATCATGTCTTAGGTCTACCCTGCTGGGCACAGATATCATGTCTTAGGCCTACCCCGCAGGGCACAGATATCATGTCTTAGGCCTACCCCGCAGGGCACAGATATCATGTCTTAGACCTACCCCGCTGGGCACAGATGTCACTTTAACGTCTGGTTTTGATTTGCATTTGGTTGACTTGTCAACTACCGTGCATTCAACGTGAAATCAACAAAAAAATCCCCATGTCATTGGATTTAGGTTAAAAGTTGGGGGGCGGGGGGAATACGAAATTCCCTTACGTTGATGACTTTTTGCAAATCCAATCAGTTTTCCACGTTGGTTCAACGTCATTACATTACATTGTTGTAATTGACGTGGAAACAACATTGATTCAACCAGTTTTTGCCCAGTGGGACTTCCCATTCCATTACCATGGTAATTGTGTTGCAAAGACACTCTGCCTGTCTAACCTTTAGCATGGGTAGGCCACATTCCTGACCCCAGAAGGCAACCTGTGAATGTAAAGGACCTCTTCAATCCTAATCCCCTTCTCTTGATTCCTTTCCCAACTCATTAGGACAGCGTGAAGCGCCGTGAGGGACAAGGCTACGCATTACGAATGTACTGTCCGTGATAGAAGGATACGTGACTTTCACCTCCAGTGAAAGAGGTATAAGGTGATAGAGGTGCTGTGTCATCCACACGTGATAATACCTTTTTCTTTCTTCAATAGTACCTTCTCTAGTTCCCGGCACTACGTTCTTTTGTGAGCAGAATAAAGTGAATAATCAGATCATTTCATTATGGAATGAGAGGGAGAGGTGGTGTTGTGCAGCTCGGCGGGACTGGCAAGGTTATTCGTCTCCAAGGGCAGCAACCACGGTGAGGCAGACAGAGGTCATTTACATGGAATAGTGACTGTACGGTGTTGTCAGCTTGCTATCTATTGTGGAGTGGACATGGTGACATGGTGACATGCACGTCATCTCTAGCATGTACTCTCTCTCTCTAACTCTATCTTCTCTCTCTCCCTCTCGTTCTATATTTTTCTCTCTCCCTCCCCCTCTCTCTCTCTCTCTCTCTCTCTCTCTCTCCCCCCTCTCTCTCTCCACCTCTCTCTCTCTCTCTCTTTCTCGTTGTCTGTCTCTCTCTCTCTCTCTTTATCTCTCTCGCTCTCTGTTCAGAAATCTCCCCTGCAGAGTAAGCACTCATCCTTTGTAAGAACCAATCTACCCATGTGGTATTGTACAATACTCCTTTTTCATGGCAACATGGCTTGACCGCTCATAAAACCAATGGGTTGAAAAGGGCTGTAAAATACTGTTACCTAAAACACAGAAGTAAATGCATGACGCCATAATGCAAAATAGCCACTACTTAACAAGAAGTAATTGTAGGTTGCTACACTCAAAAATCTTCATAAGATGAATTACAACCTCACACCTGCAACGCCACCGACACATCTCTCTCATATTCACACCGAAGAAGATTTCTACCAACCATGTTGACGCAGTCAGCATAGAAATACTCATCTTTAAACGGAAGTGATGATTATCAAACCCACAAGAAGGGAGGGACAGAGGGAGGTCACTGAGAAGATGTTATAGCCATGCAATTTTCAGATTCATTGGTGGGAGATTACGCTCTAAAAATTAGGGGTTCAACAAGGGTTCTTCTAAGATCCTCAAAGTTCTTTGAAGAACCTTAGGGTTCTTGGCACTGAAAATTGCACCCAAAAGGTTCTTCCAAGAACCCCATAGGAGGTGGGGTTCATCGAGGAACCTCATTAGTTGGTGGGGGTTCTTGCAGGGACCTAACTGCCCAACTGAAACATTTGGATTTTAATTTGAAAGGACAGCAGGTGCAGGCAGTTAACTGAAAATTGTAAAGATCTCCTCAATTTAAGGTAAGGTTTGTCCCTTACATGATCTAAATGTATATTTCTTATGATGATACCATCTATCTTTTCATATTTGTGCAAATCTTTCTAAAACAGAAAATGGACAATTCAATGGATATCAAATCAACAAAGAGGTAAGAATATGTAGGCTATAAGAATATGTTGAAGTCTAGCTGTATTGGGTGCAGATGACTGAACTGCTCACTTTTGTGTCTGTGTCTGTTGGTATACAGACGAGGAGGCATACAAAGGTATGTCAATTGGTATTGGTATGTTATGTAGATCACATTTACCATCCTCCTCCCTTACCTCTTCAATGAATATCCCATAGGCCTCTACATTATGGACAAACTATGTGTATGAAAACCATTATCAAAATAGTTTTTTTCATTCACATTTACCACAAAAACCAAGGAATGAATACTGTTGTGTGCTTGTTTTGTTAATCATCTGTATAATTACAATTTTTGGATTCACAGACTTCACCCTCCCTGCACCTCTGATGAATATAACAGGAAACCTGTTTGATCACCATGGACTGCAAAATCATTCTGGCTATGGATACGGAAAACATCAACACATTAACATCTACATGCCAGAGGATATACCCATTGGACTTGGGGCTCTGCTGGGAGTTTACCTTGTATTTAGATTTTGCCTCTAAAATCATAATAAACAGTCACAACTAAAATATTGTGTTATTGTTGTTATTGTTAAGCGTATTAATGATAATAATAATAATAATAATAATAATAATAATAATAATAAATAATATTAATATTAATAATAATAGGGGAGGGGGGGTTAGTTCAAAAATGAACCCCAAAAGGTTCTTCAAAAGGTTCTTTGAGGATCCATTAAAAGGGGTTCTTTGAAGAACCCTTTTTAAGAGTTATTCGAAGAACTTATAGGGGTTCCCCCACAGTTTCAATTTGAAGAACCCCTAAAGGATACTCCAGGAACCTTTACTTTTTACAGTGTAGGAAAACAGAAAATGTAGAGGGTATCTGTGGAGAAAGAAAAAACTGAATCGGATTATGAAAAGTGCCTATTGGCGAATCATATCTTAATTAAACTAATTAAATCATACTTTAGTAATCCAGGCAAAGTCATGCTGTGTGCTGTCCTGCAGATCTCTCCAAGCAATAAACACGCACAAACAAAGACATGTACAAAACACACACATATGTTGACAAAAATACATACACACACACTCACAAACTGAAGGGCTGAGGGAAATGTCCCATGGTCATATCAAAACACGGTTACGTAAAAAGCGAGAAAGTTCAATTGTTATCATGTTCATATACTCTACACGCTTAGAAAAAAGGCCTCCAAAAGGGTTCTTCAGCTGTCCCCATAGGAGAACAGAACCCTTTTTGGTTCCTGGTAGAACCCTTTTTGGTTCCTGGTAGAACCCTTTTTGGTTCCAGATAGAACTATTTTGGGTTCAATGTAGAACCGTCTGTGTAAAGGGTTCTACATGGAACTCAAAAAGGTTCTACCTGGAACCAAAAACAGCTAATGGATGACTATATGACCTAACAGCTAATGGATGACTGCATAACCTATACGTTAGGTCATATAGTCATCCATTAGTGGTTTGGTTATATAGTCATCCATTAGCTGTTAGGTCATATAGTCATCCATTAGCTGTTAGGTCATATAATCATCCATTAGCTGTTAGGTTATATAGTCATCCATTAGCTGTTAGGTCATATAGTCATCCATTATCTGTTAGGTCATACAGTCATCCATTAGCTGTTGGTTATAAAGTCATCCATTAGCTGTTTGGTCATATAGTCATCCATTAGCTGTTAGGTTATATAGTCATCCACTAGCTGTTTGGTCATATAGTCATCCATTAGCTGTCTGGTTATATAGTCATTCATTAGCTGTCTGGTTATATCGTCATCCATTAGTGGTTTGGTTATATAGTCATCCATTAGTTGTTAGGTTATATAGTCATCCATTAGCGGTTAGGTTATATAGTCATTCATTAGCTGTTAGGTCATATACTCATCCATTAGCTGTTAGGTCATATAGTCATCCATAAGCTCTTAGGTTATATAGACATCCATTAGCTGTTGGTTATATAGTCATCCATTAGCTGTTTGGTCATATAGTCATCCATTAGCTGTTAGGTTATATAGTCATCCATTAGCTGTTTGGTCATATAGTCATCCATTAACTGTGTGGTTATATGGTCATCCATTAGCTGTCTGGTTATATCGTCACACATTAGTGGTTTGGTTATATAGTCAGCCATTAGCTGTTAGGTTATATAGTCATCCATTAGCGGTTAGGTTATATAGTCATTCATTAGCTGTTAGGTCATATACTCATCCATTAGCTGTTATGTCATATAGTCATCCATTAGCGGTTAGGTTATATAGTCATACATTAGCTGTTAGGTCATATAGTCATCCATTAGCTCTTAGGTTATATAGTCATCCATTAGTTGTTAGGTTATATAGTCATCCATTAGCTGTTTGGTCATATAGTCATCCATTAGCTGTCTGGTTATATAGTCATCCATTAGCTGTCTGGTTATATCATCATCCATTAGTGGTTTGGTTATATAGTCATCCATTAGCTGTTAGGTTATATAGTCATCCATTAGCAGTTAGGTTATATAGTCATCTATTAGCTGTTAGGTTATATAGTCATCCATTAGCTGTCTGGTTATGTAGTCATCCATTAGCTGTTAGGTTATATATTCATCCATTAGCTCCTAGGTCATATAGTCATCCATTAGCTGTTAGGTTATATAGTCATCCATTAGCTGTTAGGTCATATAGTCATTCATTAGCTGTTAGGTCATATAGTCATCCATTAGCTGTTAGGTTATATAGTCATCCATTAGCTGTTAGGTCATATAGTCATCCATTAGCGGTTAGGTTATATAGTCATCCATTAGCTGTTAGGTCATATAGTCATTCATTAGCTGTTAGGTTATATAGTCATCCATTAGCGGTTAGGTTATATAGTCATTCATTAGCTGTTAGGTCATATAGTCATCCATTAGCTGTTAGGTCATATAGTCATCCATTAGCTGTTAGGTCATATAGTCATCCATTAGCGGTTAGGTCATATAGTCATCCATTAGCTGTTATGTCATATAGTCATCCATTAGCGGTTAGGTTATATAGTCATCCATTAGCTGTTAGGTCATATAGTCATTCATTAGCTGTTAGGTTATATAGTCATCCATTAGCGGTTAGGTTATATAGTCATTCATTAGCTGTTAGGTCATATAGTCATCCATTAGCTGTTAGGTCATATAGTCATCCATTAGCTGTTAGGTCATATAGTCATCCATTAGCGGTTAGGTCATATAGTCATCCATTAGCTGTTAGGTCATACAGTCATCCATTAGCGGTTAGGTTATATAGTCATTCATTAGCTGTTAGGTCATATAGTCATCCATTAGCTGTTAGGTCATACAGTCATCCATTAGCGGTTAGGTTATATAGTCATCCATTAGCTGTTAGGTCATATAGTCATCCATTACCGGTTAGGCTATATAGTTATCCATTAGCTTTTAGGTTATATAGTCATCCATTAGCGGTTAGGTTATATAGTCATACATTAGTTGTTAGGTCATATAGTCATCCATTAGCTGTTAGGTTATATAGTCATCCATTAGTTGTTTGGTCATATAGTCATTCATTAGCTGTCTGGTTATATAGTCATCCATTAGCTGTCTGGTTATATAGTCATCCATTAGCGGTTTGGTCATATAGTCATCCATTAGCTGTTTGGTCATATAGTCATCCATTAGCTGTTTGGTAATATAGTCATCCATTAGCTGTTAGGTCATATAGTCCATTAGCTGTCTGGTTATATAGTCATCCATTAGCTGTCTGGTTATATAGTCATCCATTAGCTGTTAGGTCATATAGTCATCCATAAGCTGTCTTGTTATAAAGTCATCCATTAGCGGTTAGGTTATATAGTCATCCATTAGCTGTTTGGTCATATAGTCATCCATTAGCTGTTAGGTTATATAGCCATTCATTATCTGTTTGGTTATATCGTCATCCATTAGCTGTTTTCGTCATCCACAACCATTTTGAAAAGAAGGTTGACGACATCCGATCTTCATTTATTAAGTCAAATGACACCGCTGGGCCTGCTCACACTGCCCTACCCTATGCTTTGACTTCTTTCTCCCCTCTCTCTCCAGATGAAATCTTGTGACAGCCGGCCGCCCAACAACCTGCCCGCTTGACCCTATCCCCTCCTCTCTTCTCCAGACCATTTCCGGAGACCTTCTCCCTTACCTCACCTCGCTCATCAACTCATCCTTGACCGCTGGCTATGTCCCTTCCGTCTTCAAGAGGGCGAGAGTTGCAACCCTCCTCAAAAAACCTACACTCGATCACTTCGATGTCAACAACTACAGACCAGTATCCCTTTTTTCTTTTCTCTCCAAAACTCTTGAGCGTGCCGTCTCTAGCCAACTCTCCTGCTATCTCTCTCAGAATGACCTTCTTGATCCTAACCATTCAGGTTTCAAGACTGGTCATTCAACTGAGATTGCTCTTCTCTGTGTCACGGAGGCTCTCCGCACTGCCAAAGCTAACTCTCTCTCCTCTGCTCTTATCCTTCTAGACCTATCTGCTGCCTTTGATACTGTGAACCATCAGATCCTCCTCTCCACCCTCTTCGAGTTGGGCATCTCCGGCGCTGCTAACTCTTGAATTGCATCCTACCTGACAGGTCGCTCCAACCAGCTGGCGTGGCGAGAATCTGTCTCCTCACTACGTGCTCTCACCACTGGTGTCCCCCAGGGCTCAGTTCTAGGCCCTCTCCTATTCTCTCTATACACCAAGTCACTTGGCTCTGTCATATCCTCACATGGTCTCTCCTATCATTGCTACGCAGACGACACACAATTAATTTTCTCCTTTCCACCTTCTGATAACCAGGTGGCGAATCGCATCTCTGCATGTCTGGCAGACATATCAGTGTGGATGTCGGATCACCACCTTAAGCTGAACCTCGGCAAGACGGAGCTGCTCTTCCTCCCAGGGAAGGACTGCCCGCTCCATGATCTCGCCATCACGGTTGACAATTCCATTGTGTCCTCCTGCCAGAGTGCAAAGAACCTTGGCGTGACCCTGGACAACACCCTGTCGTTCTCCGCTAACATCAAAGCGGTGACCCGATCCTGCAGGTCCATGCTCTACAACATTCATAGAGTACGACCCTACCTTACACAGAAAGTGGCACAGGTCCTAATCCAGGCACTTGTCATCTCCCGTCTGGATTACTGCAACTCGCTGTTGTCTGGGCTCCCTGCCTGTGCCATTAAACCCTGCAACTTAGCCAGAATGCTGCAGCCCGTCTGGTGTTCAACCTTCCCAAGTTCTCTCACGTCACCCCGCTCCTCCGCACCCTCCACTGGCTTCTAGTTGAAGCTCACATCTACTACAAAACCATGGTGCTTGCCTATGGAGCTGTGAGGGGAACGGCACCTCCTTACCTTCAGACTCTGATCAGACCCTACACCCAAACGAGGGCACTACGTTCATCCACCTCTGGCCTGCTAGCCCCCCTACCTCTATGGAAGCACAGTTCCCGCTCAGCCCAGTCAAAGCTATTCGCTGCTCTGGCACCCCAATGGTGGAACAAGCTCCCCCACGACACCAGGACAGCGGAGTCACTGACCACCTTCCGGAGACACTTGAAACCCTACCTCTTTAAGGAATACCTGGAATAGTATAATAGTAATCCTTCTACCTCCCCTTTACTACCACTGTCTTTTGTCTAAACTAACACCTGACTTATTTCACCTGCTAGCACTGACTTGTTTAAAGAAATGTACTTATTGTGATCGAGATGTAGTTGTCACTGATTGCACTGACTTTGCTCACAGCTGCTTGTTTGAAGAACTGTACTTACTGTGATAAAGATGTGGTTGTCCCACTGGCTATCCTAAGTTGAATGTACCAATGTGTCTGCTAAATGACTTAAATGTTAAATGTAAATAGTCATCCATTAGCTGTTTCGTTATATATTCATCCATTAGCTGTTTGGTTATATAGTAGGGGTGTAACGATTCGTTTTAACAACGATTCGATTTGTATCACGATTCGTGGTTGTCGATACGATTCAAGGACGATATTGGTTCATTTAGAACGATACGATCCGAAACGATTCAGTGACTTGAAATCGATTCAGTAACCTTTTAGCCAAAAATTCAACCAGTGTGACTGAAATAAATACCTGGATACTGGACAGTGCAGGTGAAGTTTCCTAGATTCCTGTTTCTTGTAAGGACCGCAATGGTGGCTTGATAATTTCTCGCTCGTCGGCTTCTCCTCTGTCGTCCGCCATGCTATGTTTTGTTGTCTTTGCGCCTTTGCGCTGCTGCTGGCGAGGGGCGATGATGTCACGGATAGGCAGACTGAATCGAGTAATGTTTAAAGCCTTTATCATTGAAAGTGCTAAGAAAAAACATCCATATAAAGTCTGACGTGCTTAAATCCAATGGGTTATTTCCTAGTATCGATACAATCGATTTATTACATTTTAAAACGATGTTAGATTGATATATGTTGTCCAAAAGGCCAACTCGCCGAGCACAGATCGATGTAGTTGGATCATAGGAATATAAATCGATACATCGATGTAGTAGATGGATCGTTACACCCCTATTATATAGTCATCCATTAGCTGTTTGGTCATATAGTCGGCCATTAGCTGTTTGGTCATATAGTCATCCATTAGCTGTTTGGTAATATAGTCATCCATTAGCTGTTAGGTCATATAGTCCATTAGCTGTCTGGTTATATAGTCATCCATTAGCTGTCTGGTTATATAGTCA
Source organism: Coregonus clupeaformis (assembly GCF_020615455.1). Taxonomy (NCBI): domain Eukaryota; kingdom Metazoa; phylum Chordata; class Actinopteri; order Salmoniformes; family Salmonidae; genus Coregonus; species Coregonus clupeaformis. Next base: position 8,640,331 of record NC_059192.1, read on the forward strand.
TCCATTAGCTGTTAGGTCATATAGTCCATTAGCTGTCTGGTTATATAGTCATCCATTAGCTGTCTGGTTATATAGTCATCCATTAGCTGTCTGGTTATATAGTCATCCATTAGCTGTTAGGTCATATAGTCCATTAGCTGTCTGGTTATATAGTCCATTAGCTGTCTGGTTATATAGTCATCCATTAGCTGTTAGGTCATATAGTCCATTAGCTGTCTGGTTATATAGTCCATTAGCTGTCTGGTTATATAGTCATCCATTAGCTGTTTGGTTATATAGTCATCCATTAGCTGTTAGGTCATATAGTCCATTAGCTGTTAGGTCATATAGTCAATTAGCTGTCTGGTTATATAGTCATCCATTAGCTGTTTGGTCATATAGTCATCCATTAGCTGTGTGTTTGTGCAGCAGAGTCACCATTGAACTTTGAATATCAGGGAAACTGTTGTTGCCTCTCAAAGAATCGACTCTCAAGGACTTTTCCTTGTTGTGGCTGCAGGGTGGATCGTGTTTAGGAGAAACAGACTCTGAAGTACACAACAACAAGCAGAGTTGAGGAGAATATAAATAGCAGCCTTTGCCCTGCGCCGCATGGTGTCCTATTCTGCTGTCTGCACTGGATCTGTTTTGAAGGAATATACTGTATTATTCTAAAAATGCCCGGAAGGCGGGATGTTTTTTTTTTTAGCAATGCACCAAGGATACCCATGACACACCTGGCCTGCATTCATAAATACTCTAGTGTAATTTAAGGAAAAAAATATATGCTTCAACTATGCTAAGAAAAGAATGGGGGTTTTATTGTAGTGATGTGGAAAGCTACTATACAGCAGTAGAACAAGTCAAATAGGTGGTGCTTATATTTGTCCTGTTTCACTGCAAGTGGGTAACCTGTATGAGTGTGAGGTGTGAAAACAAAATTAGTTTTTTGCATATCCCAACTTCCCCTGAGACACCCTTGGAGAGTGGGGCCAGGTTTTAGGTTCAGAGGGGACGGTGATGTCATTTTATCTCTTGGCTCAGCCTCTCCAGACCTTTAGCTGTAGTTACACCTGGTTGACTAGGACTCTGTCATGTGATTCCAGACCTCTCAAACACAGGAGTGGCCAGTCTTGGAAGGCTGCAGTGTGTGTGCAGGGTGTAGAGGATTTTCTTTATTTCTTTCTACATTTTCTATGTCTCTCTCTCCCCCCGTTCTGCTGTACTACCGATCGCGAACCCGTTATTCCATAGAATATGAACTCCCAATTTATACACACACATTACCCATGCCTTCACATTACCCCACTGCATGTCATGTCCAAGCCCACAGGAGTGCTGGGTCCCCAGCGGAGGGAGAGCTGGGCTGGGATAGGCTGAGCACGCCTACAGGGTCCCCAGCGGAGGGAGAGCTGGGCTGGGATAGGCTGAGCACGCCTACAGGGTCCCCAGCGGAGGGAGAGCTGAGCTGGGATAGGCTGAGCTAGCCTACAGGGTGAGCTACGTTTACTAGCTAACATTAACAACGTTACTGTGCAGGAATGCAGGCAGGCAGACACACAACCAGACAGGCAGGCAGGAATGCAGAGAGGCAGAGATACAGATAGACAGACAGACAGACAGAGAGAGAGAGAGAGAGAGAGAGAGAGAGAGAGAGAGAGAGAGAGAGAGAGAGAGAGAGAGAGAGAGAGAGAGAGAGAGAGAGAGAGGGAGAGAGAGAGAGATGCCTGACCTCCACTGATTATGACTACCCACAAGGTCACAGCGAGCAGGGCAGCCAGTCGGGCAGGTGGGTGTAGGACTGTTAAGGTGACCTTATTACCACCACACCGGCGGTCACGCGTCATGACAGCAGTCATATTCCACGTGACCATTTAGTCACGGTAACTAGGCTTCTCCAAGCTCTGATGCTGACTGCCTGGAACCCAGCACTCTATTCTCCATCTAATCCCTCTGACATCAATGCAAATGTGATCGAAAATTAAGTCAAACACTTCATGAGAACCCATGAGCTCATGTTGCGCAACATTTATGTTGGCTATGCAATAGCGTGAGAAAACAGAATTTTGATGGCCTCTATTAAAAAGAAGAGGATCCCATCAGCTTTCTATAGGCTAGGCCTACTATATTTATTTCTCAACTTGACTAATATTAAGCACATTGCTTCGCTTTACAACAGGAGTAAAGCCTACCTGGTTGGCATGAAAATAACCACGGGAAAATTGTCCTCCGTTCACTATTTAAGTGCATAGATTATGTATTTTTTTCCAATGTTCCGAGACAGGTGCATGATAATGGTCCATTCTAAATCAAAACTAATTTCACACATATATTATTTAGTATATGTAAAGACAAGACTACTATTGACCGTTACCATTTTATTGTTGTTATTTTTTTATTCTTATTATTATTTACTGCCATTTTATATTATTATTTGTTATTCTTTATTATTTTATTACAATGTACAGTGGGGAAAAAAAGTATTTAGTCAGCCACCAATTGTGCAAGTTCTCCCACTTAAAAAGATGAGAGAGGCCTGTAATTTTCATCATAGGTACACGTCAACTATGACAGACAAATTGAGAAAAGAAAATCCAGAAAATCACATTGTAGGAGCTTTAATGAATTTATTTGCAAATTATGGTGGAAAATAAGTATTTGGTCACCTACAAACAAGCAAGATTTCTGGCTCTCACAGACCTGTAACTTCTGCTTTAAGTGGCTCCTCTGTCCTCCACTCGTTACCTGTATTAATGGCACCTGTTTGAACTTGTTATCAGTATAAAGACATCTGTCCACAACCTCAAACAGTCACCACTCCAAACTCCACTATGGCCAAGACCAAAGAGCTGTCAAAGGACACCAGAAACAAAATTGTAGACCTGCACCAGGCTGGAAGACTGAATCTGCAATAGGTAAGCAGCTTGGTTTTGAAGAAATCAACTGTGGGAGCAATTATTAGGAAATGGAAGACATACAAGACCACTGATAATCTCCCTCGATCTGGGGCTCCACGCAAGATCTCACCCCGTGGGGGTCAAAATGATCACAAGAACGGTGAGCAAAAATCCCAGAACCACGGGGACCTAGTGAATGACCTGCAGAGAGCTGGGACCAAAGTAACAAAGCCTACCATCAGTAACACACTACGCCGCCAGGGACTCAAATCCTGCAGTGCTAGACGTGTCCCCCTGCTTAAGCCAGTACATGTCCAGGCCCGTCTGAAGTTTGCTAGAGTGCATCCAGAAGAGGATTGGGAGAATGTCATATGGTCAGATGAAACCAAAATATAACTTTTTGGTAAAAACTCAACTTCGTGTTTGGAGGACAGAATGCTGAGTTGCATCCAAAGAACACCATACCTACTGTGAAGCATGGGAGTGAAAACATCATACTTTGGGGCTGTTTTTCTGCAAAGGGACCAGGACGACTGATCCGTAAAGGAAAGAATGAATGGGGCCATGTATCTGAGATTTAGTGAAAACCTCCTTCCATCAGCAAGGGCATTGAAGATGAAACGTGGCTGGGTCTTTCAGCATGACAATGATCCCAAACACACCGCCGGGCACCAAGGAGTGGCTTCGTAAGAAGCATTTCAAGATCCTGGAGTCTCCAGATCTCAACCCCATAGAAAATCTTTGGAGGGAGTTGAAAGTCCGTGTTGCCCAGCGACAGCCCCAAAACATCACTGCTCTAGAGGAGATCTGCATGGAGGAATGGGTCAAAATACATGCAACAGTGTGTGAAAACCTTGTGAAGACTTACAGAAAACGTTTGACCTGTGTCATTGCCAACAAAGGGTATATAACAAAGTATTGAGAAACTTTTGTTATTGACCAAATACTTATTTTCCACCATAATTTGCAAATAAATTCATTAAAAATCCTACAATGTGATTTTCTGGAATTTTTTTCCTCATTTTGTCTGTCATAGTTGACGTGTACCTATGATGAAAATTATAGGCCTCTCTCATCTTTTTAAGTGGGAGAACTTGCACAATTGGTGGCTGACTAAATACTTTTTTTCCCCACTGTATATTGTATACATTGTTGCTTTGGCAATATTGATGCAATGTTTTTCATGCCAATAAAGCAGCTTGAATTTGAATTTGTATTTGACTAAATCAAGAATAGTCTGATGGGTGACAATATTAGCCTATCACTTGTGAATGATTTTTTATCACTTGTGAATGATGCCCAGCTTGTGTACAGTAAGGCCAGAAACAGCGCATGCCTTTTCTGGCAACTTTTTCAAATCATAGTCGCACACCTCATGTAGCCTAGCCCATAGGCCTACATGTTTTGATAAGGTTTGTATCATAACTAAAGTGGCCAAAAAACTTCTTAAAATTAAGCACATTAAATCTGCTTTACAACCGGTGTAGAGCCTAACTGGAATATTTAGGCGGCGTGTGAGTTTCAAGTTTGGGAAAGATAATTTTCACCATAAAAATACACCTTTATAATAAAGCATTACATGCAAAATCACATTTGCGGTCACTTTGGAGAATTATGTTTTCCCGCTAATTGCATTTTGGAACATTTGCGATTATAGCTTACTGCCGTGTGCTCATTGCTGCACTTATAATGTGAAGAAATAGCCTAAGTTTATCAACATTTTAAGCTAAATGTTCTGATCTGTTGCATCATCCTCATTGGGTTTAAAAGGTTTTTTGATGTCAGTGGTTGTATTAATGTGGGATCTATCGAATCCCACAACTGTCCCAGACTATGTTTGGAATATTTATTTCTCGCACAGAAGGACAAGATGACCAATAGAATAGGGAGATAGTAGATTGCGTTTGCAGTTCGTTAGACCTACTCATCTCGTTGGCTGATGAAAAGTAAATGTAGACAGCTCTTCTAACATCTTCAATTTGCGCCTCGGAATTCGATAAGAAGGCATTTGAGTCCCCGATGTGTCTGTCTTCACTTGTAGCCTACTTCGGAGCTGAGATGCCTGTGAGAAGGACCCGATCACGTGACGTTCATTGGATAATAAGAATTGAGATATCTGAGAGAGCCATGTGAGTGAGAGGTGCCCAGGAGAAGGGAATTGTAATGATTATATTCAGCCCAAGAGCACAACAGCCACTGGCCGCAAAAGGCATGGATTATTTTAGGGGGCATTACGGCCACACAAGGGGGATGCTGCCGGGAAATTCGAGGCATTATCAAGCGCTCGTCAAATTGTGAATGAGAGACTGATGAAGTGTGTGCAGCCTGCGCAAGAAACAAAGCAGAGCTCATGCCTTTCATGTGACTTTTTTCAAATCATCATTAGAGTTGCATCACGCAGCCTTAGAATGTATTAAAAATCTAAACATATAGCCCAACGTTTGTTTCACAACTAAAGTTGCATAAATAACTCTAAATGAAGCATATAGGAGGACCTGTTTCTTTGTTAACCGCTCAACACAGAATAGCCTCATGTGCACACTCCCGTTTGGAGAAAATATCCTTTCTATTTTATTCAGCTATGTTCAGTTGTATTCTGCATACTATAAAATCATATAAAATAATGCCACGGAATTCTAAGCAAATCTTGTATGCTAAATGAACCAGTGTAGCCCACAGCCATATAGCATAGCCAGATCAGGACCTCATATAAGGACAACTCAGGAGTGTGCTATACATTTTCTTGATATCATGTTTCTTTAGGCCTGTCTAAAATAAATAATGGATTTATTGTGATGGTGTATGCTATATTAACTGGATTTATTAGACTTTTTCAAATGTAGATGTTCCAAAGGTCTGCATCAGTGGCTTGTAAGCGATGCGTGGAAGACAGGAGACGCTAAATGTGTTTATGTTAATTAACGGCAATTACCGTGAGACCGGCAGTTATTTGCTTGACAATCACCGGCTGACAAAAATGTTATGACCACCACAGCCCTAGGTGGGTGCGTGCGACAGTGCGTTCCCCCTTGCCCCTGCATGGCTCGTTGGGCCCCAGCATTATGACTAGATTGATATGGTGAATCAGGGGGGCAAACGGGACCTCTGACTGGGAGCAGACTGGGGTCGACATAGCCCACCACGCTCTGCAACCCAAATGAGCCTCAAACCTGACACACCTGACAAGCCTGCACCTCTGTCTGTCTGTCTGTCTGTCTGTCTGTCTGTCTGTCCCGCTGAGCGGGTTTTTAGGTATGTCTGTCTGTCCCGCTGAGTGGGTTTTTAGGTCTGTCTGTCTGTCCCGCTGAGTGGGTTTTTAGGTCTGTCTGTCTGTCCCGCTGTGTGGGTTTTTAGGTCTGTCTGTCTGTCCCGCTGAGTGGGTTTTTAGGTCTGTCTGTCTGTCCCACTAAGTGGGTTTTTAGGTCTGTCTGTCTGTCCCACTAAGTGGGTTTTTAGGTCTGTCTGTCTGTCTGTCCCGCTATGTGGGTTTTTAGGTCTGTCTGTCTGTCCCGCTGAGTGGGTTTTTAGGTCTGTCTGTCTGTCCCACTAAGTGGGTTTTTAGGTCTGTCTGTCCCACTAAGTGGGTTTTTAGGTCTGTCTGTCTGTCCCGCTGTGTAGGTTTTTAGGTCTGTCTGTCTGTCTGTCTGTCTGTCCCGCTGAGTGGGTTTTTAGGTCTGTCTGTCTGTCCCGCTGATTGGGTTTTTAGGTCTGTCTGTCTGTCCCACGAAGTGGGTTTTTAGGTCTGTCTGTCTGTCCCGCTGAGTGGGTTTTTAGGTCTGTCTGTCTGTCCCGCTGATTGGGTTTTTAGGTCTGTCTGTCTGTCCCACTAAGTGGGTTTTTAGGTCTGTCTGTCTGTCCCGCTGAGTGGGTTTTTAGGTCCGTCTGTCTGTCTTCCCTTTCTCTTGATGTGTTGAGGTGGATACCGGACAGAGTGAAAACAGCTATTCTCCAAGCTACAATAAACATAACTTCCTCTGAAACCTGAGCACACCTCGGTCTCTGGCCGTGTCTACATACTAAAACTATACTGTGTACTATATACTATGTAGAACTGTTTAGTTAAAATGTATGCAGTAAGCAACAGATACACATACTAGGCATACCGCGTCTTCTAATGCTGAACTGCATTGTTTCCCTCCAGTCGTTCATTTTGCTCCCCTGATCTGATTATCAGCTGTTGTCAAACACACGTGAAAAGCTGATTATCTTCCTTAATAGCAGCGAATTTGTACTAGATGAAAAGCAGAAATGAGTACGACATCCTGGTGTTTAACTCGAATGTCACATACATTAAAACATAATATTTTCGTGTACCCAATCAGCCTACTATTTAGAATGCAAATATGGGTATTCGGATACGGCCACAGTCTCTTCCTCTCTCAATCACGCTTTCTGTCTCACTGTGTATCTCTCAAACACCTTTCTCTGTCTTTGTCTCGCTCTCCCTCTCGCTCTCTCTCACTCTCCCTCTCCCTCTCTCTCGACTCAGACCTGCCTCACAATCCTACAACCACAAAGCTGTCTCGTTACGTTAACTGTATCGCTTCAGAGAGCCCATTCCCCAGATTATACCCCCTGTCAGTGGTGTTCTGTTCCCACTTCCCAGCCGTGTGGTCGAATCCCGTTACCCCGCGTGCCGAGCAGTCACGGTCTCACTGCGGTCTCTGTGTGCCAGGGTCTCTCGTTTCCATCCTGTCAGAGATGGCCCGGGCCTGTTCCCTCGCTAGCCACAGTTATCCACGCTAACAAGCCCTCTTTCTGTCTCTCTCCCTCTCTCTCTCTCTACTGTCTCTCTCTCTCTCTCTACTGTCTCTCTCCCTCTCTCTCTCTACTGTCTCTCTCCCTCTCTCTCTCTCTACTGTCTCTCTCCTTCTCTCTCTATCTACTGTCTCTCTCCCTCTCTTTTGCTCTACTGTCTCTCTCTCTCTCTCTCTCTACTGTCTCTCTCTCTCTCTCTACTGTCTCTCTCTCTCTCTCTACTGTCTCTCTCCCTCTCTTTTGCTCTACTGTCTCTCCCTCTCTCTCTCTACTGTCTCTCTCCCTCTCTCTCTCTCTCTCTCCCTCTCTTTCTCTCTACTGTCTCTCTCCCTCTCTCTCTCTCTCTTGCACAAATTGGATGATTACGGGATGTTAACATAGGAGATTACACCACTGACAGGGAGCGCAGCATGCCGTGGACACACAACGTGTGCCCTCATCAACACAGAAACTGAATAAACACACAATGGGATACTCATATACGCACGCACACACACACACAGTGACGTGTACTCATGGATTCCAAGGAAAGTCTGGCTTCCCCACAAAAATGGACCCCCCAAAAAAGAAAAAAACATATAAAATAATGTATCTTTAATCTCTCTGTGTTTCATAATTTTCCTTTAATTCGGAAGAGGCAGAATGTATCTCATCTGACAAATCATCCGAGTGAGCGAAACAGCACCCCTCTGTCTCTGTATGTGTAGGCCATCTATCTGATGCTGTCTGGTCCAAACGAGTATGACATTGTTGCCGCCCGTAGCATTGAATACAAGGGAAGCCAGCGAGCATTGATGAACAAAAATTATAAAATAAGAGCCAATCAGCGTTGAGCTAAACTGAGCGAGATCAACTGTAAATGATCATGGTGCACCCAAAAAAAGTGTCAAGGGAAGCCAGTTTGGATTTGGCTTCACACCAATCACATCACTTCAAAAGCCAAACATAATTGACAGAAAAAAATGGAATTGTTGCATCTCGTTGTGCTGTTGTTGTCAGTGTTTGAAGTGGATGTGGTGTTGGAGTCAGGCGCAGGACACAGAAGCTTAGTCCAACAGACTTTACTAGTCAGAAATATGACAATACAAAAAGAACGGGCCTCAAGCAACGGAGGCGAGCGATACGCAAACAGTGCGTAAAACACGAAATATAAGCGATGCGCAAACAGTGCGTCAATACACTTAAATACACCAGAGCAAAATCCAAAACCCCAACGGACAAGCGGACAACAACACACAACTACAAACAAAACCAAAGGAAACTTATAAGTGACATAATCAATAAGTGATAAGACACAGGTGCACCAAACAGACAAAACCAAACAAACATAGAGAACATCAAACGGTAGCAGCTAGTACTCCGGGGACGACGAACGCCGAAGCCTGCCCGAACAAGGAGGAGGAGCAGTCTCGGCGGAATTCGTGACAGTTGTCCTCCGGTGGCTAGCTAGCTAGTTAAAATTATCTCTTTCCTAAATAGATAAGGATTTGGACCTGTGGTTTTACTTAATTCTCCATACTGGCCAATGATTATAACGGCGATTCTGATCCAACCATAAATTCATACATTGTGCCCCTGGCCTGAGAGGATGGAAATTCAATATGTAGCTAGATGTAGTAGGCTAATGTTAACTAGCTGGCTAATCGTTGCCCATGAAAAGAAGTTAGGCTAGCAAGGAAGCATTTTAGCCAGGTAGCCTAGGACAACAAGAACGAAATGTGTGCACTGTATGACAGACATAGACCATTTCAGCAACATGAAAGAGAGGAGGATGGCATTGGAGTCAACATCTTGTTTTTTCTTGCAAGCACACACACACACACACACAGAAATCTGTACCATTGACATCATATTTATCTTACGTTGATTGGACTAAATTGTTTTTTTTTTTTATATTTTATATGTCACTGTATTAGAGCATAAGCAGAGGTGATTTGATGACGTTGAAACGTTAAAGTTGACATGGTGCTGGAATAGTGGAGGCAGCTCCTGTGCAATGGTTCTAAATCAATGGTTGTTTAGTAGCCCGAAAATGTCTGAAACATTACCTTGCTTGACCATGCTGTAGGTCATGTAACTGTTTGTTACATGCAGTATGCTTTGTGGACTCCAACGGACAGATGTTGCTCTCCGGTTTTGTGATGAAAAAAAAAAAAGTGTGGTTGAATTTATTCTGCCACTGCGTCTTCTTATTGTCTCTGCCTCTAGGTCTTTATATCACGGTGGCAAGGCATATGAACTAACAGGTTATAGAGCAAACAACGCAGTTATCACAACACAGAGGATGTAATATGGCCATTTTTTCCTGGCTTGGCTTCCCCAGTGATTTTACCCACGCACCGCTACTGGAAGCATAATGATTATGCACCAACACATTCACACACTTCACTCCAGTATGCTCATAATACTTCACCAATTTGCCCATTTGTGCCACTTCACAAATTTGTCTTTGAAGAAAACAGTAGAATACATGTACCATACTATAAAGGTCACATACCGTGGTTGGACTTAGACTGGTGGACAGGGGTGTAGTGGTTCTTGGAGGAGGTTCGTTGAGGAGTGTTGTCTTTGGGAGAGCCGTTCATGGCTGAAAAGTTCTCGCAGTCATATTGAGATATGGGAATGGGCCCCTGTTGCCTCAGGATGTCTGCAAGGGCCCTGGGGACACAGAGAGATAAAACATTTTTGGTTTTGATTAAGTTTGTGCACCAAAAGGTCACTGTTACGTCTATTTAGCTCACTTCTCCAAGCATCTACACTACACTCCAAGGTGAGTGAGCGTACATTCTTTTTTGGCACTGAATGGTTATAGAGAACCGTTATTAAACCCCTTAAGGTATAAGGGCCCGGAGCTGGGTTTCTACTAAGCTAACATATGGAATAGTTTTAAGATGGTCATACCAAGGGTCATTTAGCTGTTTGATTTGTATAAAAATGTAAGTACAAAAAAATTGAATTTTTTTTTATTGATGAAATATTGAATGTGGCCTTACTGCTATTAGCCCATAGAAACACATTGAATAACAGATTCACTACATGGAAAAACAGAAAGTCAAAAAAATATATATAAACGTATGTTTTGAAGTGTCTGATAGATATAAGATAGATCAGGAAATTATGTTTAGATTTTTTCACTATATTTAACCCCTTTTCGGCACTACATTTTGGGGATGTCTCCTGGTCTGACAAATACCACCGTAGATCTGCCACCTTTCACTGCAGATGCGGAAGACCGGCATCGGCAGATGCGGTGTATTGAGACGCAATCCAAGCTAGATATGTTTAGTTTAAACGGACAGATTCTATGGAGTTGTGTATTATGCTAATTAAATGTCAGCGGGGGGCGTGGACATCCACTCTATTAATAAAACAGTGACGATAGCAAATATACTAACAACAGAAACAGAAGCATAGTTGAGTTTATGAGAAGCAGTTATAATTGGGTTGAATTTGAGTGTTTTTTCAGGCCGACACCAGGTGTGTACGGAGGTATGGCACCCTCGAGGGTGAGAAGGAGAAGGGAGAGAGGGAATGGAACAACTCAACACCATCATGACAGAAAATAACCAAAATGTTTTGTTTTTTCTGGCAGAGCTTTTGAAGAGGAGGAAATGAAATTATGTTTGCGTTGCTGCGATTGCTCAAGGCCTTGTGCATGACAAATATATCTACAGCATAACCTTTTCTGTTCTATAAATGTTGTTCCTGTTTTTATTTATTTCAGATCCGTGATTTGCTGTTATGTACTTTATCATTGGATTCGCTGTGGTGCAGACATGTCAGACAACTATAACGATCCTTAATGTGATACCACAGGAGGCTGCTGAGGGGAGAACGGCTCATAATAAGGGAGTGAATTTAATGGTATCAAACACATGGAAACCATTGTGTTTGATTTGTTCGATACCATTCCATTAATTCCGCTCCAGCCATTACTATGAGCCCGTCCTCCCCAATTAAGGTGCCACCTGCCGCCTGTGCGTGACACAGTATTGAATGTCTCTAGATCACTCCAGTGTTGCGTCATGCATGTATAGAAGGACCATGTTTCGTAGAGGGAGACTACAATGTGTATCAGCAGTTCCTCATTGATGTGTGCTCTCCAGCATCATGTGTTGTCCACTGGTCTGTGGTAAATGTAATGTGGCAAAGCCCCAGAGGGAGCCGGGAAAACAGCTGAGAAAACACAGAACTACAGACAGCTACTTTGTGGAAGACTCCAACATAACCCTGTTTAACCCATGTCAGTTCACCACTGCAGTCTGAGAATGCCCACACCACCACCACAGAGAACGTGTTGGTGTTGGTCTGATAGGTGATATGGAACTAGAGTTAGATGGGGGGGGGGGGGCTGGAATAGGTTATATTTTCTATTTTATGATCTATGACAATCAACTGATGACAAGCTGGTTGTCTTGACTTAGCAAAGGCCTTGACATTTTATGAGTATTTTACGAGGGAAATGTGCATAGACATTGTTGTGCGTCTGGATTTATTCATTTAAATTTTAAGGGATTTGTCAGTGCTCTCTATATTTTTACATCAGCTTGATGTTATGATGCAGAAAAAAAATATATATATATATATATATATATATATATATATATATATATATATATATATATATATATATATATATATATATATACATATATACATCAATAGGATCAGTCCTTCACCACACACTTGGTATGCCAGCCTAACCAAATCATGTAAATATTTCCCTTTGAACACCTCTGCAATTATTTTGGGCTTTCATGTGTACACACTAAAAAATAAGTGTTCCTCAAAGGTTATTTGGGAAGGGTAATGCTTCTATGTGGAACCATGATGACTCAAATAACCCTTTGAGCCCTTCAATGGTTCTTTACAGTTCACAAAAGGGTTATATGCTCTTTTAGTGATAATTTACATTTTGGGGAGGTGGCTCATTCAAATATTTTGGGGTGTGGTTTGCACATAGCTCTATTTGTGCAACCGTGAGTGAGAGTGTCATTCCAGTTTGTGTAATGGGTTGTGTAATATTATATTGTGTCAATTGAGAGTGGTTGATTAAATTTACATTTACATTTTAGTCATTTAGCAGACGCTCTTATCCAGAGCGACTTACAGTTAGTGATTACATATTTTTTTTATACTGGCCCCCTGTCGGAATCGAACCCACAACCCTGGCGTTACAAACGCCATGCTCTATCAACTGAGCTACATCCCTGCCGGCCATTCCCTCCCCTACCCTAGACGACGCTGGGACCAATTGTGCGCCGCCCATTAGTCTCCCGGTCGCGGCCGGCTGCGACAGAGCCTGGATTCGAACCAGGATCTCTAGTGGCACAGTTAGCACTGCGATGCAGTGCCTTAGACCACTGCGCCACTCAGGAGTAAATCAGTCAGTGGTTGTCATTTCTCTTCTCAGAAACCCCCAGCTTTTTCAGAGGTAACTCACTTGATTCAACTTGTCAATTAACACAGTAACGCCTATTGAAGTTTAACAATATAATATGGCTGGCCAGAATAAGAAAAACCTGTATGGTTCTTCAAAAGGATCTACAAAGAACCTTTCAGATTGAGAACCATTCTCCATAAAGGTTCTATAAAGAACCATAAGAAAGTGCTCTATATAGCCCCAAAAAGGGTTGTAACCATAGCGGAACCCTTTTTGAATGGTTCTTTATAGCACCATACAGGTTCCATTTAGAACCTTATGAGCATGGTTCTTTATAGAACCTTCAAAAAAGGTTCTATATAGCACCAAAAAGGGTTCTGCTATGGTTACAAGCCAAATAACCCATATCTGGTACTATTTAGAACCATCATTTTTTAGTGTGTACACTAGCCTAGTGTCCCAGATGTAATGGCATTCTGGCGTTTACTCTCAATTCCGTATAATCCAATGAAATATAATAAAAACAAAATGCATGTACCATTTGAACTAGTGGGTGATAGAATCATTTGTATAAGCTGTGTCAATATTGTAAAGCAGGACATGGCTCAACCTGGTTAAAAGGGGGCTTTGCACCCAAGCAGACATGGATATTCGTTAGTTCATTAATTCATTAATTTATTCATTAATTTATTAATTCATTCATTTTGACTTACCTATGGATATTCATTTCCTGAGGGGGCTCTGTGGCTTTGTCATAGGCAACTTTAGCCGAAACTCCCACCACTAAAATAAAAGCTATGATCCCACAAGTGATGTACACCGCAGTGTTCGTCTGGTCCATACTGGGGTCAAAAGGCTGTCCCGTCGAGGCTGGCGAAGGGGGGGGCGTTTTCACCCAGTCCGGCTTGTTGTAGTTTTTACAGCTTGACTGGTCTACTCTTTTTTCTTTTTCCTGGCAGCAGAACCGCAGGAAGCAGGACCCGCAGCAGTAGCGGTGAACCGTGTTGTTACACGCAAACTCTTTGTCAAATTGTCCGCTCACGTCGTAGTAACCGGTGCAGGTATCGTAGTCCTTGGTCGCGTTCTTCAGCGGCGCAGCGGTGGGGACCGCCGCGGTGATGTTGGCGTCTTTCGCCTTGGGAGTCCGCTTGGTCACCGGTTTCATCTTCTTGCCTCCCGTCCCGGCGCAGAGAACGCTCAGGGGATCCAGGTATATGAGGAGCAGAAAAAGGTGCCGTATCCCCATGGTGTGTCTAACTTGTCAATTCACTTCCGATGCAACGCTTGTGATCTTCTCTGACTTGGTAGGCCTACTTGAAGTGAATGCGATAGGGCTCTCAGTCCGACAAGGCTGTTGCAACCCTTTCATCTGCCACTCGCGTTGGTCCCCTCGGTATCGATACTGTTACCATACTGGCTAGAAGAATGAGTATCATCAGTATCGAAGACGCCATTAGTTAAGTATATCACTAATACCAGCGCTTCTGAAACCCATTGCGCTCTGATAGAGAGAATCGTCATTCACTGAACTGCATGCCTTGGTTACGCTCTGGTAGGACAGACTATTGGAAGGGACTGTGTGCTTTCCGCCGGGTTGGAGGTGCTGAAATCAGGTCGCTGTCCAAGGAACTGAGTTATGTGGGACGCCTTGAGTCGAGTCGTCTTTACAAGGCAGGGCTTGTGTTCACATCTTCTTGGTGTGGTGAAAGTTGCGCTATAGAGGAAACAAACAAAACGCTTCATAAGCCATTATCCGCACGTCAAGGGGGGTGCGTTAAGTCTAATCAAAGCCAACTATTCATCCACGCGATGGAAACCACAGTCATTTATTCCGAACGGCGGTATTTCTGTCACATCCTTTTCGTGAACTGTTTGACATTCAGGGATTCTGGGCTTTTCATAACGGCTGCATGCAGTTAAGACGTGCTTGTTTAAATCCCTTTCAATGCACAGACATTCCATTGCAACTGAAACTTTCCAAATGCATAAAATGCTTTAGAATATTCAAATAGAGTAGAACCAATACATTCAAAACGGTTTTAATTGCAGCCAAATATTTGTTTTCACTCTGTAAAATATCGCCGAATAATAGCCAATTTCAATATATTAGGCTACTTAAAAGTTATTCATTTTATCTTACGGAAAAAGCACAACAGAACGCAATTTAATTTAGTCATCTGCATTTTAATGCGAGGCACAAGTAATAGTTCAAAGATAGAGAAAGTATGGTGATGAAACCTACCTATGTCAAGATTCCCGTTGACTTGGTCTCTGTCTGACGCGAGGAGAGTGAATAGAATATGAGAGCTCAGCAAGAGACCCCTCCCTCCCTCCCGTCCCCCGTGTCTACTTGTTCTCTCCTCCCTCCATCCTTCATCTCCCTCGCTCTTTCTTATGTCAAATCAAATCAATCAAATCCAAATGTTATTCGTCACATGCTTCGTAAACAACAGAATGCAGAAAGAAAGGAAATAGATCAATAATAGAAAAGTAATAACACGTAATAATAAAAGTAATAATATATACACAACGAGTAACGATCATTGACTATATACACGGGGTACGAGGTAATTGAGGTAGATATGTACATATTTGTATTTATTAAGGATCCCCATCAGCTGCTACCTGGGGTCCAGCAACATTAAGGACGTTATATACAATTTAAAATATTACATTTAGTAACACTTTTCACAACACATTAAGTGTGTTCCCTCAGGCCACTACTCTACTACCACATATCTACAATACAAAAAATGAATGTGTACGTGTGTGTAGAGTGTGTGTCTTATCATGTGTATGTGTAAGCGTGTGTCTGTGCGTGTGTGTGTCTTTTCACAGTCCCCGCTGTTCCATAAGGTGTATTTTTATCTGTTTTTAGGCATGGCTCTATATAGTACTGTACGCCTCCCATCGTCTGTTCTTGACTTGGGGATTGTGAAGAGACCTTTGGTGGCATGTCTTGTGGGGTATGCATGGGTGTCCGAGCTGTGTGCTAGTAGTTTAAACAGACACCACGGTGCATTCAGCATGTCAACACTTCTTACAAAAACAAGTAGTGATGAAGTCAATCCCTCCTCCACTTTGAGCCATGAGAGATTTACATGCGTATTATTAATGTTAGCTCTCCGTGCACATTTAAGGGCCAGCCGTGCTGCCCAGTTCTGAGCCAATTGTAATTCTCAGAGGTCCCTCTTTGTAGCACCTGACCACGGGACTGGGCAGCACGGCTGGCCCCACGGGACTGAACAGTAACTACTGTTGTATCAACATGTTTTGACCATGACAGTTTACAATCCAGGGTCACTGCAAGCAGTTTAGTCACCTCAACTTGCTCAATTTCCACATTATGTATTAGAATATTTAGTTGAGGTTTAGGGTTAAGTGAATGATTTGTCGCAAATACAACACTTTTCATTTTTAAAATATTTAGGGCAAACGTATTCCTTGCCACCCATTCTGAAACTGACTGCAACTCTTTGTTAAGTGTTGCAGTGATTTCACTCGCTGTAGTAGCTGACGTGTATAGTATTGAGTCATCCGCATACATAGACACACTGGCTTTACTCAAAAAGTAAGGGGCCTAGATAGCTGCCCTGGGGAATGCCTTATTCTACCTGGATTATGTTGGAGAAGCTTCCATTAAAGAACACCCTCTGTGTTCTGTTAGACAGGTAACTCTTTATCCACAATATAGCAGGGGGTGTAAAGCCATAACACATACGTTTTTCCAGCAACAGACTATGATCGATAATGTCAAAAGCTGCACTGAAGTCTAACAAAACAGCCCTCACAATCTTTTTATCATCAATTTCTCTCAGCCAATCATCAGTCTTTTGTGTAAGTGCCATGCTTGTTGAATGTCCTTCCCTATAAGAGTTCTGAAAGTCTGTTGTCAATGTGTTCACATTAAAATAGCATTGTATCTGGTCAAACACACATTTTTTCAAAAGTTTACTAAGGGTTGGTAACTGGCTGATTGGTCGGCTATTTGAGCCAGTAAAGGGGGCTTTACTATTATTGGGTAGCGGAAATACTTTTGCTTCTCTCCAGGCCTGAGGGCACACACATTCTAGTAGGCTTAGTTTGAAGATATGGCAAATAGGAGTGGCAATATCGTCCGCTATCATCCTCAGTAATTTTCCATCCATGTTGTCAGACCCCGGTGGCTTGTCATTGTTGATAGACAACAATATTTTTTTCACCTCTTCCACACTCCCTTTACGGAATTCAAAACTACAATGCTTGTCTTTCATAATTTGATCAGTTATACTAGGATGTGTAGTGTCAGCGTTTGTTGCTGGCCTAAGATTGCTAATCTTGTCAATGAAAAAAAACATTAAAGTAATTGGTAATATCAGTGGGTTTTGTGATGAATGAGCCATCTGATTCAATGAATGATGGAGCAGAGTTTGCCTTTTTGCTCAAAATGTAATTTAAGGTGCTCCAAAGCTTTTTACTATCATTCTTTATGTCTTTCTTTATATGGGGGGGGCAATGCAAATAGTCTGGGTAGCCATTTGATTAAATGTTCAGGATTCTTATGGCTTGGGGGTAGAAGCTGTTATGAAGCCTTTTGGACCTAGACTTGGCGCTCCGGTACCGCTTGCCGTGCGGTAGCAGAGAGAACAGTCTATGACTAGGGTGGCTGGAGTCTTTGGCAATTTCTAGGGCCTTCCTCTGACACCGCCTGGTATAGAGGTCCTGGATGGCAGGAAGCATGGCCCCAGTGATGTACTGGGTCGTACGCACTACCCTCTGTAGTGCCTTGGGGTCGGATGCCAAGCAGTTGCCATACCAGGCAGTGATGCAACCAGTCAGGATGCTCTCGATGATGCAGCTGTAGAACCTTTTGAGGATCTGAGGACCCATGCCAAATCTTTTCAGTCTCCTTAGGGGGAATAGGTTTTGTCGTGCCCTCTTTACGACTGTCTTGGTGTGCTTGGACCATGTTAGTTTGTTGGTGATGTGGACACCAAGGAACTTGAAGCTCTCAACCTGCTCCACTACAGCCCCGTCGATGAGAATCTGGGCATGCTCTGTCCTCTTCTTTTTCATGTAGTCCACAATCATCTCCTTTGTCTTGATCACATTGAGGGAGAGGTTGTTGTCCTGGCTCCACACGGCCAGGTCTCTGAACTCCTCCCTATATGCTGTCTCGTCATTGTCGGTGATCAGGCCTACCACTGTTGTATCATCAGCAAACTTAATGATGGTGTTGGAGTCGTACCTGGCCATGCAGTCATGAGTGAACAGGGAGTATAGGAAGGGACTGAGCACACACCCCTGAGGGGCCCCCGTGTTGAGGATCAGCGTGGCGGATGTGTTGTTACCTACCCTTTCCACCTGGGGGTGGGGAATCTGGAAGTCCAGGATCCCGTTGCAGAGGGAGGAGTTTAGTCCTAGGTTCCTTAGTTTAGTGATGAGCTTTGAGGGCACTATGGTGTTGAACGCTGAGCTGTAGTCAATGAATAGCATTCTCACATAGGTGTTCCTTTTGTCCAGGTGTGAAAGGGCAGTGTGAAGCGCAATAGAGATTGCATCATCTGTGGATCTGTTGGGGCGGTATGCAAATTGGAGTGGATCTAGGGTTTCTGGGATAATGGTGTTGATGTGAGCCATGACCAGCCTTTCAAAGCCCTTCATGGCTACAGACGTGAGTGCTACGGGTCGGTAGTCATTTAGGCAGGTTACCTTAGTGTTCTTGGGCACAGGGACTATGGTGGTCTGCATGTTGGTATTACAGACTCAGACAGGGAGAGGTTGAAAATGTCAGTGAAGACACTTGCCAGTTGGTCAGCGCATGCTCAGAGTACACTTCCTGGTAATCTGAATGTTGACCTGTTTAAAGGTCTTACTCACATCGGCTACGGAGAGCGTGATCACACGGTCTTCCGGAACAGCTGATGCTCTCATGCATGTTTCAGTGTTACTTGCCTCGAAGCGAGCATAAAAGTAATTTAGCTCATCTGGTAGGCTCGTGTCACTGGGCAGCTTGTGGCTGTGCTTCCCTTTGTAGTCTGTAATAGTTTACAAGCCCTGTCACATCCGATGAGCGTCGGAGCCGGTGTAGTACGATTCGATCTTAGTCCTGTATTGACGCTTTGCCTGTTTGATGGTTCGTTGGAGGGCATAGCGGGATTTCTTACAAGCTTCCGGGTTAGAGTCCCGCTCCTTGTAGCTCAGTGCAGATGTTGCCTGTAATCCATGGCTTCTGGTTGGGGTATGTACAGTGGGGAGAACAAGTATTTGATACACTGCCGATTTTGCAGGTTTTCCTACTTACAAAGCATGTAGAGGTCTGTAATTTTTTATCATAGGTACACTTCAACTGTGAGAGACGGAATCTAAAACAAAAATCCAGAAAATCACATTGTATGATTTTTAAGTAATTAATTTGCATTTTATTGCATGACATAAGTATTTGATACATCAGAAAAGCATAACTTTAATATTTGGTACAGAAACCTTTGTTTGCAATTACAGAGATCATGTACGTTTCCTGTAGGTCTTGACCAGGTTTGCACACACTGCAGCAGGGATTTTGGCCCACTCCTCCATACAGACCTTCTCCAGATCCTTCAGGTTTCGGGGCTGTCGCTGGGCAATACGGACTTTCAGCTCCCTCCAAAGATGTTCTATTGGGTTCAGGTCTGGAGACTGGCTAGGCCACTCCAGGACCTTGAGATGCTTCTTACGGAGCCACTCCTTAGTTGCCCTGGCTGTGTGTTTCGGGTCATTGTCATGCTGGAAGACCCAGCCACGACCCATCTTTAATGCTCTTACTGAGGGAAGGAGGTTGTTGGCCAAGATCTTGCGATACATGGCCCCATCCATCCTCCCCTCAATACGGTGCAGTCGTCCTGTCCCCTTTGCAGAAAAGCATCCCCAAAGAATGATGTTTCCACCGCCATGCTTCACGGTTGGGATGGTGTTCTTGGGGTTGTACTCATCCTTCTTCTTCCTCCAAACACGGCGAGTGGAGTTTAGACCAAAAAGCTCTATTTCTGTCTCATCAGACCACATGACCTTCTCCCATTCCTCCTCTGGATCATCCAGATGGTCATTGGCAAACTTCAGATGGGCCTGGACATGCGCTGGCTTGAGCAGGGGGTCCTTGCGTGCGCTGCAGGATTTTAATCCATGACGACGTAGTGTGTTACTAATGGTTTTCTTTGAGACTGTGGTCCCAGCTCTCTTCAGGTCATTGACCAGGTCCTGCCGTGTAGTTCTGGGCTGATCCCTCCCCTTCCTCATGATCATTGATGCCCCACGAGGTGAGATCTTGCATGGAGCCCCAGACCGAGGTTGATTGACCGTCATCTTGAACTTCTTCAATTCTCTAATAATTGCGCCAACAGTTGTTGCCTTCTCACCAAGCTGCTTGCCTATTGTCCTGTAGCCCATCCTAGCCTTGTGCAGGTCTACAATTTTATCCCTGATGTCCTTACACAGCTCTCTGGTCTTGGCCATTGTGGAGAGGTTGGAGTCTGTTTGATTGAGTGTGTGGACAGGTGTCTTTTATACAGTTAACGAGTTCAAACAGGTGCAGTTAATACAGGTAATGAGTGGAGAACATTACATAAAAATTACAGACCACTACATGCTTTGTAAGTAGGAAAACCTGCAAAAATTGCAGTGTATTAAATACTTGTTCTCCCCACTGTACGTACAGTCACTGTGGGGACGACGTCATCGATGCACTTATTGATGAAGCCAGTGACTGATGTGGTGTACTCCTCAATGCCATTGGAAGAACATATTCCAGTCTGTGCTAGCAAAACAGTCCTGTAGCTTAGCATCTGCTTCATCTGACCAGTTTGTTATTGACCGAGTCACTGGTTCTTCCTGCTTTAGTTTTTGCTTGTAAGCAGGAATCAGGAGGATAGAATTATGGTCAGATTTGCCAAATGGAGGGCGAGGGAGAGCTTTGAACGCGTCTTTGTGTGTGGAGTAAAGGTGGTCTAGAGTTTTTTCCCTCTGGTTGCACATTTAACATTCTGGTAAAAATGAGGTAAAACGGATTTAAGTTTCCCTGCATTAAAGTCCCCGGCCACTAAGAGCGCCGCCTCTGGATGAGCGTTTTCCTGTTGCTTATGGCATATTCAGTTCATTGAGTTCGGTCTTAGTGCCAGTATCGGTTTGTGGTGGTAAATAGACAGCTCCGAAGAATATAGATGAAAACTCTCTTGGTAGATAGTGTGGTCTACAGCTTATCATGAGATACTCTACCTCAGGCGAGCAAAGCCTCAAGATTTCCTTAGATAAGCCTCCTGTAGCTCAGTTGGTAGAGCATGGCGCTTGCAACACCAGGGTTGTGGGTTCGATTCCCAACGGGGGTCCAGTATGAAAAATGTATGCACTCACTAACTGTAAGTCGCTCTGGATAATGCCGTCTGCTAAATGACTAAAATGTAAAATATGGTGCACCAGCTGTTGATTACAAATATACATAGACCGCCACCCCTTGTCTTACCAGAGGCTGCTGTTCTATCCTGCCGATACAGTGTATAACCCGCCAGCTGTATGTTATTCATGTCTTCGTTCAGCCGCTACTCGGTGAAACATAAGATATTACAGTTTTTAATGTCCCGTTGGTAGGATGTACGTGCTTGTAGTTTGTCCACTTTATTGTCAAGCGATTGTAAGTTGGCCAATAGTATCGATTCCAAAGGCAGATTAGCCATGTATTGCTACCAGTGTATTGCTACCACTGTATTGCTACCACTGTATTGCTACCACTGTATTATCAAAGGTATTATCTAAGTGCATTTCAGAGATTGTCAGAATATGAATGTCATCTGTTACTAGCAAGTTATTGAACCTTGTTTCTTAATTTGGGCTATTTTTAGCACTTTTCATGGATGCTTGATTGTTTTCCTTGCTTTACCGGGAACCTTAGCAGAAATAGACAAGCTCATGTTATTTATTTTAGTGCAGGGTGAGCTGCACACAGTGGACTTCCTACTAGGGCACACCACCTCAGTGCTAACAGTATAACTCTGGTTCATAGGCACATGATTACTGCATACAATAGCTGTAGGATCAGCAGAGGCATTCAGGGCAGATAGAGGGACATAAATTAGATTACTTACAATGTGTCTACCAACACCCCTGGGATAATGTACATTTGCTGAAGCATTATTACAACTCAGCGACACAATGGTAGGGATTAACTGAGCTGGGCTTCGGTCATTGATAAGTCATTGTCTCAACGCAGCCTTATAATGTTGTGAAAGGATCCAGGAACCCAAATTATTCGGGTGGGTCCCATCCTCCTTATAAACAAGTTCTGTTTCCAAAAGGTTTCGAAATTGTCAGGAAAAGTTACAGCCATTGAGTTGCAATAATCACGTAGCCAGCTGTGAAGAGAAATCCTGCTAAAGCATTCAATGCCACGATTCAGAGAGGGCACAGGGCCAGATATGATAGGTCTTTTATTAGTGTCTAGCAGAGAAACAATCAGCTCTTTAAAATCTAGTTTCAACTGTTCAGAGCTGCCCTTCATAATGTCATTAAAACCCACATGGACTAAGTTTGAATCGATTTCCATGTCCTGGCATAGAACATTCGGGAGCAGCTTAGTAATGTAATTTACTCGAGCTCCGGGATAGGACAGTTTTTTTTGCACCAGGAACAGTGACATTTCTTACCATGGAGCTGCCCAAATTCACAGCTGGTGAGAACGATGAGGAAATCCGCCCACACCCTCGATCCAGAGCAGGGACGGAAGGTTGCCGACGTCGACTTCAAAATCATAGGGGAAGGAGTACGAACAGCGAATGCAGACACAGGCACCCCCAGCGATGAAGGTGCAGGAAGATCAGGCTCCAGGACAGCGAAACTATTCGTTGTTTGTATCCGCTCCGGGCCTCTCATTGGGAGTGTAGCCTGCTTTGCGGGAGGCCGGAATAAAGTGACTATGTGATGAGTCAAAAAGTTAGTACAAAAAGGGTCAATGCAGATAGTCCGGGTAGCTATTTGGTTAACTATTTAACTAACTATTTAGCAGTCTTATGGCTTGGGGGTAGAAGCTGTTCAGGGTCCTGTTGGTTCCAGACTTGGTGCATCAGTACCACTTGCCGTGCGGTAGAAGAGAGAACAGTCTATGACTTGGGTGGCTGGAGTCTTTGAAAATGTTTAGGGCCTTCCTCTGACACCGCCTGGTATAGAGAGGTCCTGTATGGCAGGGAGCACGGCCCCAGTGATGTTTTATGACATACGCACTACCCTTTGTAGCGCCTTGCAATCGGATGCAAAGCAGTTGCCATATCAAGCTGCGATGTAGCCAGTCAGGATGTTCTCAATCACTCCCCTGCTGACATCACAACACCGCCAAGTTCGGTAAATGGCATTTCACTCACTCACAGGCTTCTGGATATCGGTGATACCGACGACAAACTTACACCTCTGCTCTAAATTATTCCCCTAACCCAGACAACATGGATGTGTGAGGCCAATTACACGGTACACATTTTTGTTCTCGCTGATGTCAAAACGAAGTGATACTTGCATCCAATTAAAAAAACATTGGCTTTTATGGGATGATTGAATTTTGATTTATATCAGTAGGCCTAGGCTAATCACCACAATGATTATTTATTGATAATTTTTGGATTTAATGTAAATTCTATGCAAATTGTTCAATGTCTTACAATGCTTAAAGGGGAGGTATTGACTGAAATAAGATACTGTCTATGTCAGGTAAGCCTAGTCTGATTCATGTACCTAAATGGTTAAGCAATACCGTTTTTTCACACCTGGACCATTTTTCACACTAAACACTATAGTTTTACAACCAAGCATAGGCCTATACAGTGCCTTCGGAAAGTATTCAGACCCCTTGACTTTTTCCACATTTTGTTACGTTATAGCCTTATTCTAAAATGGATTAAGTAAACAAAAAATCCTCAGCAATCTATACACAATACCCCATAATGACAAAGTGAAAACAGGTTTTTAGACATTTTTGAAAATGTGACTTGTTTCAGGAAACTAGGCGTATGTCGCGGGTCACTATTTCACAGCAGAGCCATTTGAATGTCAATTTTTTTTATTTATCAAAATGCGTTTTTTGACAGAAATGCCTTCTGGAATGTGAACTTTCATGTGCCTAAATAACTAACAGGCATGCCATCTGTAAATACGAATACAATTGTTAAATGATGAGCCTAGTTGGTTAAGCCACAGAAAAAGACAGCAACCTTCCCACTAGATATTGAGTGGGCTGGACAAGCCGAGAGAGGAATTCGGATTGGCCTGCCATATAGCACACTTCTGTCTATTTGAGCTGGTCAGTATGTGTAGGTAATCCTGTCTAACGCCGGTTTACATTTTTTTTTATTGTGTAGTGGAGCTGCATAAGTGTTGCTCTCCACTTTCTGGAGGATCAAGTTTTGAAATCAGCGGAATTAGAGTATGATAGCTAACGAGATGGATAAAACACCTGTCTCAGGATTACATCTTCAAACTAAGGGCAACCACGGCATCTGTGACAGGGAGACGCGTCCATCATGCATGATGTATACGGTTAAGATAGCCTAGCTAGCTACATTTTCAGATATTACACGTTTCTAATTTTGAAAGAAAGTGGTTTCATTTCAAGTTAAAGTGTACTGTTAGCAGGCTAGCTAACGTTAACTGGCTGGCTCGCTAGCTAACGTTACGTGTATCCTCGTATTTTTTGTATCTCAGAGCCATTTGCTTGCTAACATTGAACCTCGATGGTTAGCTACCTGCAGATTCATGCAGGGTAGTAACATCATGAGTTGGGATTATGGTTCATTGTTTAGCTAGCTAGCTAACGTTAGCTGGCTGGCTCGATAGCTAACGTTACGTGTATGCTCTTATTATTCGTATCTCAGAGCCATTTGCTTGCTAACTTTGAACCTGGTTTGTTAGCTAACTGCAGATTCATGCAGGGTAGTAAAGTCATGAGTTGGGATTATGGTTCATTGTTTAGCTAGCTAAGGTTAGCTGGCTGGCTCGCTAGATAACGTTACGTGTAAAATTTGACACGTTGTTTACCTAGCTAGGTTCATTGTTTACCTGGCTAGCTACATGTCTTTTTTTTCATTATTATTTTATTTTTTTATTTTTTAGGGGGTAGATCAGCTTTAATATTCCAGATAGATTGTAATTTACATTTACATTTACATTTTCGTCATTTAGCAGACGCTCTTATCCAGAGCGACATACAAATTGGTGCATTCACCTTATGGTAGCCAGTGGGACAACCACTTTACAATATATATATATATATATATATATATATTATTATTTTTTGTGGGAGGTGGGGTAGGGGGAGGGTAGAATGATTACTTTTATCCTATCCCAGGTATTCCTTAAAGAGGTGGGGTTTCAAGTGTCTCCGGAAGGTGGTGAGTGACTCCGCTGTCCTGGCGTCGTGAGGGAGCTTGTTCCACCATTGGGGTGCCAGAGCAGCGAACAGTTTTGACTGGGCTGAGCGGTAACTGTGCTTCCGCAGAGGTAGGGGGGCCAGCAGGCCAGAGGTGGATGAACGCAATGCCCTCGTTTGGGTGTAGGGACTGATCAGAGCCTGAAGGTACGGAGGTGCCGTTCCCCTCACAGCTCCGTAGGCAAGCACCATGGTCTTGTAGCAGATGCGGGCTTCAACTGGAAGCCAGTGGAGTGTGCGGAGGAGCGGGGTGACGTGAGAGAACTTGGGAAGGTTGAACACCAGATGGGCTGCAGCATTCTGGATGAGTTGTAGGGGTTTAATGGCACAGGCAGGGAGCCCAGCCAACAGCGAGTTGCAGTAATCCAAACGGGAGATGACAAGTGCCTGGATTAGGATCTGTGCCGCTTCCTGTGTAAGGTAGGGTCGTACTCTGCGAATGTTGTAGAGCATGAACCTACAGGATCGGGTCACCGGTTTGATGTTAGCGGAGAACGACAGGGTGTCGTCCAGGGTCACGCCAAGGCTCTTCGCACTCTGGGAGGAGGACACAACAGAGTTGTCAACCGTGATGGCGGGAGGAAGAGCAGCTCTGTCTTGCCGAGGTTCAGCTTGAGGTGGTGATCCGTCATCCACACTGATATGTCTGCCAGACATGCAGAGATGCGATTCGCCACCTGGTTATCAGAAGGGGGAATGGAGAAGATGAATTGTGTGTCGTCTGCGTAGCATTGATAGGAGAGACCATGTGAGGATATGACAGAACCAAGTGACTTGGTGTATAGAGAGGCGCAATCTATATGGGACAGCTGTCAATCCTTTGGTCCTTAAATGAAACTGGTATACTTTTTTATTTATTACAATTTTCTTTAACCAATTATGTTCTTTAATGCAGGGCCGACAGACAAGTTCCTAACTTTTTCCCCCCTTCCACTTTCCTCTTCCATTTATGCGGTAATGATGCAATTATTTGGTTGTAATTTTGGGTAGAGCAGACATTTCCATATGTTTTTGTTAGCTGCATGTGCGACATAACTCCTATGATATTATTCACGAAGATTATACCTTGTTTAAAAATAATGGTTTTTTATCAATTAGTATATTTGAGTTTAACCACAATAGTTGTTGCATTATTTGTTCTGTCGTTTCCGGAGGATTAAATTGAAATTGCAACCAACTTTCTATGGCTTGTTTTAGAAGTAGTGATATTTGGGAGATGATTTCCTTTTAAAATAACTGAAAGTGAGAGGTTGTAATCTGAATAAAGGGGAAAAGGCCATTATTGAACATTGGTTGAGACAATCTTACTAATTTGCTAGAGAACAAGTTCGGATTTAAGTATGTCACGCCCTGGCTCTGGGGACACTGTTATGTTGAGCCAGGGTGTGTAGTTCTATGTTTGTATTTCTATGTTGGCCTGAGTGACTCCCAATCAGAGGCAACGAGTGTCAGCTGGTGCTGGTTGTCTCTGATTGGGAGCCATATTTAAACTGTGTCTTTCCCTTTGTGTTTGTGGGTTTTTGTTCCAGTGTGGTTTTGTGTTAGACCGTGGACATCACGTTATCGTTTATTGTTTTGTTAGTATTCACTATCGCTAAATAAAGAATATGTTTGCCTTCAACGCTGCGCCTTGGTCCTCTCCCTCCTTAGACGAACGTGACAGAAAAACCCACCAAAACTGGACCAAGCAGCGTGTCCAGGAGCCATCGCCAGGGGAATCGCTTGCAGATCTCCGTGGCAACCTCGACTGGTTCCAGCCTTGTAAAGAGCAGAGTGGATGGACTTGGGGGCAGAAGAGCGAGAGTTGGGCGAGAACGATAGAGGCCTGGCCCACGGGGAGGAGAGACCCCCAGAATTTTTTTAGGGGGGGGCTCACGACGTCGGGGCAGCAGGAGGCCGCGATAGAGCGGTCCAGCGGGTTGGCAGAGGAGGCCGCCAGGTTACGGGGGCCACTGGTCGAAGAGGGGATGGAAGGTGGAGAGGCACGGCGAGAGGTACTGGGGTGTGTTACCAGTCCGGTCCGGCCCGTTCCAGATCCCGGTGTAGGGCCAGTGGTGTGTGTCCCCAGTACGGTCCGGTCCGTTCCTGCTCCCCGCACCAAGTCAGTGGTGTGCTTCGTCAGCCCAGTCCGGCCTGTCCCTGCTCCACGCACCAAGCCTACGGTGTGCGTCGTCAGCCTGGTAAGGCCCGTTCCTCCTCCACGCACCAAGCCAGTGGTGTGCTTCGTCAGCCCAGTCCGGCCTGTCCCTGCTCCACGCACCAAGCCTACGGTGTGCGTCGTCAGCCTGGTAAGGACCGTTCCTCCTCCACGCACCAAGCCAGTGGTGTGCTTCGTCAGCCCAGTCCGGCCTGTCCCTGCTCCACGCACCAAGCCTACGGTGTGCGTCGTCAGCCTGGTAAGGCCCGTTCCTCCTCCACGCACCAAGCCAGGGGTGCGCATCATCAGCCTGGTAAGGCCCGTTCCTCCTCCACGCACCAAGCCAGGGGTGCGCGTCGTCAGTCCAGCACAACCCGTGCCTGGGTCACCGGTGCCTGGTAAGGTCCCGGTCAACTGCTCCACTACGGAGCTGAAGCTATCCGCTCCACCAGTGTGCAGTCCAGCTCCGGTCAGCAGGGCCAGACCGGACCAGGGGTACTTTGGGGGTGTAGAGAAGGAGTGGGGGTCATGTCCGGGCCGGATCCGCCGCCAAGGCGGAGTGCCCACCCGGTCCCTCCCTGTGGTATTTAGTTGGCGCGGTCGGAGTCCGCGCCTTTAGGGGGTACTGTCACGCCCTGGCTCTGGGGACACTGTTATGTTGAGCCAGGGTGTGTAGTTCTATGTTTGTATTTCTATGTTGGCCTGAGTGACTCCCAATCAGAGGCAACGAGTGTCAGCTGGTGCTGGTTGTCTCTGATTGGGAGCCATATTTAAACTGTGTCTTTCCCTTTGTGTTTGTGGGTTTTTGTTCCAGTGTGGTTTTGTGTTAGACCGTGGACATCACGTTATCGTTTATTGTTTTGTTAGTATTCACTATCGCTAAATAAAGAATATGTTTGCCTTCAACGCTGCGCCTTGGTCCTCTCCCTCCTTAGACGAACGTGACAAAGTATAGCTACAGTGGATATAAAAAGTATACACACCCCTGTTAAAATGGCAGGTTTTTGTGATGTAAAAGAATGAGACAAAGATAAATCATGTCAGAACTTTTTCCACCTTTAATGTGACCTATAATGTGAACAATTCAATTGAAAAACAAACTGAAATCTTTAAGGGGGAAAAATATAAAATAAAAAACTCACAATTACCTGGTTGCATAAGTGTACACACCCTTAAACTAATACTTTATTGAAGCACCTTTTGATTTTATTACAGCACTCAGTCTTTTTGGGTAGGAGTCTATTAGCATGGCACATCTTGACGTGGCAATATTTGCCCACTCTTCTTTGCAAAAGCGCTCCAAATCTGTCAGATTGCGAGGACATCTCCTGTGCACAGCCCTCTTCAGATCACCCAAGAGATGTTCAATTGGATTCAGGTCTGGGCTCTGGCTGGGCCATTCCAAAACGTTAATCTTCTTCTGGTGAAGCCATGCTTTTGTGGATTTGGATGTGTGCTTTGGGTCGTTGTCGTGCTGAAAGGTGAACTTCCTCTTCATCTTCAGCTTTCTAACAGACGCCTGAAGGTTTTGTGCCAAAATTGCCTGGTATTTGGAACTGTTCATTGTTTTTGCGCCAAACATACCTTTTGGAATTATGGCCAAAAAGTTATCAGACCATAACACATTTTCCCAAGTGCTTTTGGGGAACTTGATGTTTGTTTTTGCAAACTTCAGCCGGGCTTGGATGTTTTTCTTTGTAAGAAAAGGCTTCCGTCTTGCCACCCTACCCCATAGCCCATTCATATGAAAAATACGGGAGATTGTTGTCACATGTAGCACACAGCCAGTACTTGCCAGAAATTCCTGCAGTTCCTTTAATGTTGCTGTAGGCCTTTTGGAAGCCTCCCTGACCAGTTCTCATCTTTTCATACATTTTGGAGGGACATCCAGTTCTTGGTAATGTCTCTGTGCCATATTTTTTCCACTTGATGATGACTGTCTTCACTGTGTTCCATGGTATATGTAATGCTTTGGAAATTATTTTGTACCCTTCTCCTGACTGATATCTTTCAACAATGAGATCCCTCTGATGCTTTGGAAGCTCTCTGTGGACCATGGCTTTTGCTCTGAGATGCAACTAAGAAAATGTCAGGAAAATCCTACTAGAACAGCTGAACTTTAAATGATGGCAGGTGTGTAAATACTTCTATTTAACATGAGTTTGAATGTGATTGGTTAATTCTGAACACAGCCACACCCCCAGTTATAAGACACTTATGCAACCAGGTTATTGTAAGGTTTTTATTTTTCATTTTTCCCCCTAGAAGATTTCAGATTAATTTTCAATTGAATTGTTCACATTATAGGTCACATTAACAGTGGAAAAAGTTCTGACATGATTTATCTTTATCCACTGTAGCTACATGTCTTAACAAAAGACTCCACTATGCAAGTAACCATTTCGGGTGCGTTCGTAAATTCAGTATGCCAGAGCCCAAAATAACTGAGAAATTTACGAATGCACAATACCCGTTGAATATGGCCGGTGTCAGTAAACGTCGGCAAAAAAACTTAATTAAATTGTTGCCAGCAGCACAGTTACATTCACCAATGCTCTGCATAACATGAAAACAGCCTAACCAGCTCTGCTAGGGCAAGTAAAATGGTCAGTGGGGTGCTGGTTAGGTTGCTTTCATGTTATCCAGAGGTAAACAATTAACCATTATCCCAATTTTGTGCCAGGAAGTAGCTAGCAAGCTAGCCAATGTTAGCCAGTTAGCTCGGATGCTTGACTGCCGTTGTGAGGTCAGAACGCTCGGATCAACCCTACTCATCGGCCAGAGCGTCAAGTGTGCGCTCTGAAGGCTCTGAGAGCGAAACGAGATGGGTGGGGCTAAAGCTTAAGAGGGTGTGAACGATGCTGAATGGCTGTAGACAAAGAAGAGCTCTTCAGCAAAGAAGAGCTCTTCAGTTGGTACCAAAACATTCAAAGGCCATTTGCTCAAAAGTGAGATTACAAGTTTATCAACTTTCAAAGCAGAATTACTTTCCCATTGTTCTCTTAAATGCAGTGTATGATATACCATGTTGTAGCTCTCAGTCTCTACTTTTATCCAATGTAAAAAACACAATTTCAAATTTTGCTACATAAGACTGACTGAATCAAGGCGGTAAAAATGTATTAAAAATTAAAAACAGAAATAACTTATTTACATAAGTATTCAGACCCTTTGCTATTAGACTCGAAATTGAGCTCAGGTGCATCCTGTTTCCATTGATCATCCTTGAGATGTTTCGACAACTTGGAGTCCACCTGTGGTAAATACAATTGATTGGACACGATTTGGAAACGCACACACCTGTCTATACAAGGTCCCACAGTTGACAGTGAATGTCAGACCAAAAACCAACCCATGAGGTCGAAGGAATTGTCCGTAGAGCTCTGAGACAGGATTGTGTCGAGGCAGAGATCTGGGGAAGTGTACCAAAAAATCAGCAGCATCAAAGGTCCCCAAGAACACAGTGGCCTCCATCATTCTTAAATGGAAGAAGTTTGGAACCACCAAAACTCTTCCAAGAGCTGGCCGCCCGGCCAAACTGAGCAATCGGGGGAGAAGGGCCTTGGTCAGGGAGGTGACCAAGAACCCGATGGTCACTCTGACAGAGCTCTAGATTTCCTCTGTGGAGATGGGAGAACCTTCCAGAAGGACAACCATCTCTGCAGCACTCCACCAATCACGCCTTTATGTTATGGTAGAGTGGCCAGACGGAAGCCACTCCTCAGTTAAAGGCACATGACAGCCTGCTTGGAGTTTGCCAATAGGCACCTAAAGGACTCAGACCAGGAGAAACAAGATTCTCTGGTCTGATGAAACCAAGATTGAACTCTTTGGCCTGAATGCCAAGCATCACATCTAGAGGAAACCTGGCACAATCCCTACAGCAAAGCATGGTAGTGGCAGCATGCTGTGGGGATGTTTGTCAGCGGCAGGGACTGGGAGACTAGTCAGGATCGAGGCAAAGATGAATGGAGCAAAGTACAGAGAGATCCTTAATGAAAACCTGCTCCAGAGCACTCAGGACCTCAGACTGGGGCGAAGGTTCACCTACAGGACAACCACCTTAAGCACACAGCTAAGACAACGCAGGAGTGGCTTCGGGACAAGTCTCTGAATGTCCTTGAGTGGCCCAGCCAGAGCCCGGACTTGAACCTGATCGAACATCTCTGAAGAGACCTGAAAATAGCTGTGCAGCGACACCCATCCAACCTGACAGTGCTTGAGAGGATCTGCAGAGAGGAATGGGAGAAACTCTTCAAATACAGGAGTGCCAAGCTTGTAGCGTCATACCCAAGAAGACTTGAGGCTGTAATCGCTGCCAAAGGTGCTTTAACAAAGCACTCTGAATACTTATTCTAAATGTGATATTTCCTTTTTTTTAAACATATAAATTAGCAAAAGTGTGGGGTATTGTGTGTAGGTTGATGAGGGAAAAAAACAATTTAATCAATTTTAGAATAAGGCTGTAACCTAACAAAATGTGGAAGAAGTCAAGGGGTCTGAATACTTTCCGGAGGCTCTGTATATTGTCAGCATTTATTTCCCAGAATGCCCACTACAGGCCCCCAGATAATGGACAGATAGGCCTACCCACTTTACTATAACTCCACATGTGTCTTTGGCCCCAAGTGCCTGCAGCACATGTCATGGAAGTGGTTTAAATTGTAAATGTGATTCAAGCGATGGGAAAAGTAGTTTTTGTAATACATCTATCGGGTGCTCTCAATCATATTAGATTAAGATTCTGTGAGTTTAACCTATTAGTGACACGTTGAGAAAATCCTCATAAGACAGTATGGTGTGTGTGTGTGTGTGTGTGTGTGTGTGTGTGTGTGTGTGTGTGTGTGTGTGTGTGTGTGTGTGTGTGTGTGTGTGTGTTTGTCAGAGAGAGAGCCTCACATGCCTGCAACAGTCGACTGATCGAGAAGCCAGGAAGCAGTTGCTTAGTAACCACTTTTTACGATGACAACCACACTTGTTGTGATGGAAAATGTAAACTTCCCCCTTCTGGACGTTACAGGAATGGATGGATGTGCTCGGAGACATATACCCAGTCTCAGATGCATATTTTACTCTACTCTTTGTAAGGAAACACTACCTTATACATACAGTAAATAAATAGAATAGGCCATCTGCTAAACAAACCTCTGAAAGCACACGTTCCATGAGTGGGCTTTGTTTTATAATTTCTTATTTATTATCCTTAATTTTACAAGGTGAGTTGACTGACACAGAACACATTCAGTGATCTGGGGGAAGATTTCCTGGGAAATGGAGAGGTTTGTCGAGTGAGCCAATTGGAGACTGGTGAGAATGAAAAGCATAACCATATGTAACGATAAGAGGTTTTATCAAAGTGGAATTGGCTTCAGTGCTGTGTGCTTCTGTGTCAATCTGTTTTGTGAAGATTACAGTGAAATGCAGCTCTTTCAGTTGTGTCCCCAGTTCCTGCCATAAACATGATTGAGGGACCCAGTTTCAGCTGGCTTGGCTTAGATGTAACAGCACCTTTCCATGTGGGTGGTAGCAGACATTGATTGATAGCGTGGGTTTTGGTACCATTTTAGTCATTTGTCATCCTCTTTCCTGACCAGAACGTTCAGAGATCACCTATTCTATTCTCAAAATCATCCTCTCAACGCTCTCACTTTCAGAGTACAATCCAACCCAATCCACATGCAAACTGCTTTTAAATTTGCCCCAAAACTTGTTTTACAGACAAACTAAAGGTATAATGTGTCCGCACTCAAAAAAATGTTGCATAAAGCTTAGATTTATTTTTATTTTTTCACTGCATCAGGGATAGTGTGGTAGAAATGCAGACATATCTGTGAGTGAGGCTTCTTCTGCTGCTCTGAGGTGTTTTCCCTGTTTTCCCCCCATATGAGATCCAGAGAAGAGATGTTTTCCCTGTTTTCCCCATCTGAGATCCAGAGAAGAGATGTTTTCCCTGTTTTCCCCATCTGAGATCCAAAGAAGAGGTGTTTTCCCTGTGTTCCCCATCTGAGATCCAGAGAAGAGATGTTTTCCCTGTTTTCCCCATCTGAGATCCAAAGAAGAGGTGTTTTCCCTGTTTTCCCCATCTGAGATCCAAAGAAGAGGTGTTTTCCCTGTTTTTCCCCCCACCTGAGATCCATAAAATAGATGTTTTCCCTGTTTTCCCCCATCCAAGATCCAGAGAAGAGGTGTTTTCCCTGTTTTATCCCCACCTGAGATCCAGAGAAGAGGTGTTTTCCCTGTTTTCCCCCATCCAAGATCCAGAAAAGAGGTGTTTTCCCTGTTTTCCCCCCACCTGAGATCCAGAGAAGAGGTGTTTTCCCTGTTTTCCCCCCACCTGAGATCCAGAGAAGAGGTGTTTTCCCTGTTTTCCCCCCACCTGAGACCCAGAGAAGAGGTGTTTTCCCTTCTACAAGACTTTGCTGTTACAGTGCTGACAAAGCAACGAAGCGCAGCATCATCTGAGATCCAGAGAACACCTCTCCCATTCCTATTGTTCCATGAACTCTCTCTTCTGGGAGCGATCCTTTATACATGCCGTTGTTCTCCTGACAAACTATGGTAAGGGGCTGGTACGACTGAGGGCTCTTAAGAGGAGCTGTCTCCTTGGGTTTGACTGTGTGTGCTACTGCTAGAGAAAGTGCTTTGTCAAGAGATTCATATAACGCTTCAATTGTGCCCTCTGGGCGCTTGGCAGAGAAAGGAACTGTTGGGGCTGTGGGGTTGGAGAGTGTGGGGTTGGCCCGCTTATTAAAACACACACAGTGGTATGACTATGCAG
Source organism: Coregonus clupeaformis (assembly GCF_020615455.1). Lineage (NCBI taxonomy): Eukaryota > Metazoa > Chordata > Actinopteri > Salmoniformes > Salmonidae > Coregonus > Coregonus clupeaformis. The sequence goes on from NC_059192.1 coordinate 8,674,678, forward strand.
ACATGGCACATTCTCTATTACCACTATTCCATTGTGGTTTTGTATTGCCAGATTAATGACATTGGCAAAAATACAATTAAACTCAACAATAGAATGTGATAATATGATAGTGGTAAAAAAATGCACAATGGATTGCATTTAGAGTACGTGCCACTTTTCACTGTAAGTTTGTGTGTGTGTGTGTGTGCGTGCACGTGTGTGTATGAGTGTGTGTGTGTGTGTGTGTCTGTGACCACTCAGAGGGTTAAAGCATGCACGCTGTCCGTCCATTCCCAGGTGTTCTCTGGCTAACTGGCTACAGCTTTAACCACTTACATTTCATTCACACCCTCTGTGCACCTGATAAATACTTGGAGATATTGTCTCCCCCAGTACGTCTCCGCTCCAGAGATATCTAACCACAGTGAAGTGTTAAGTGTCCTCCCACCACTCAAGTAAAGTGACACTTAAAATACAGTTAAAAACTTGATGTGTAATTACTTATGCATTGTGTGGTTTTAGAAGCATCTTTACAGTGTTTCAACCCCCACATGATTTTTCTTAGATGTTTCTGTCAGAACATATGCATAAAACACACACAGTGTGCATCAGAGAGGGATAAAACAGTGGCAGCTGGAAAAGTCGTCCTCAGGGAGACAAAGACATGATTTGTGGGGATTGCACCATTAACAATAACTCACTTCAGTACAGAATGTGTGTCAGTGTGTGTCTGTGTGTGTCTGTGTGTGTCTGTGTGTCCGTGTGTGTGTGTGTGTGTGTGTGTGTGTGTGTGTGTGTGTGTGTGTGTGTGTGTAGTGTGTACCCTAGCTGGGGTATGAATAAGTAAAATTGGGTCACAGCTTCCAATATTGGCACATATCGCCCATTTTTTACACCAAGCAGGGTCTTTCCTTTAGGCGTGGGGGAACATTAGCTTATTAAACTTCTCTTTTTAGCACCCCCTGCCGACAAACACACACCTCCCATGCATAAGGCTGAATGTTAAATTATTCATTTGTCAAAAGTGAAAGGATGCTGACTGGCTTTGTCACTCTCTGTCTCTCTGTCTCTCTGTCTCTCTATCTCTCTGTCTATCTCTCTCTCTTTGTCTCTCTGTCTCTCTGTCTCTCTATCTCTGTCTCTCTGCCTCTCTGTCTCTCTGTCTATCTCTATGTCTCTCTGTCTATCTCTATGTCTCTCTGTCTCTGTTTCTCTATCTCTCTGTCTCTATGTCTCTATGTCTCTCTGTCTCTCTGTCTCTGTCTCTCTATCTTTCTGCCTCTCTATCTCTCTGTCTCTCTGTCTCTCTGTCTCTCTGTCTCTCTATCTCTCTGTCTCTCTGTCTTTCTGTCTCTCTGTCTCCCTGTCTCTCTATCTCTCTGTCTCTCTGTATCTGCCTCTCTGTCTCTCTGCCTCTCTCTGTCTCTCGATTCAATTCAATTCAATTCAATTTAAGGGCTTTGTTGGCATGGGAAACGTATGTTAACATTGACAAAGCAAGTGAAGTAGATAGTAAACAAAAGTCAAATAAACAACAAGAATTAACAGTAAACCTTACACTCAGAAGTTCCCAGAGAATAAAGACACTTCAAATGTCATATTATGTACATATACAGTGTTGTAACAATGTGTATATAGTTAAAGTACAAAAATGAAAATAAATAAACATAAATATGGGTTGTATTTACAATGGTGTTTGTTCTTCACTGGTTGCCCTTTTCTTGTGGCAATAGGTCACAAATATTGCTGCTGTGATTGCACACTGTGGTATTTCACCCAGTAGATAAGGGAGTTTATCAAAATTGGGTTTGTTTTCTAATTCTTTGTGTCTGTGTAATCTGAGGGAAATATGTGTCTCTAATATGTGTCTCTCTCTCCTCTTTTCTCTCTCTCCCTTTCTCACTCACTCTGTCTCTCTCACTTTATCCTTCTCCCTCTCTATGAGTCTACACCATTTAGCAGGTCCCATGAGGTTAGCACCTTGTTCTAAACACAGTGTTTAAGTGTGAGTTTCACTGACCCGACATGATGGACTCTACAGACGTATGCAGGAAATGTAAAACTTGTAGTGTATTTGTGGTTTAAAAAGGCTTCAATCCCTACATAAATGTGCATTAATTATAATCCACATAATAATTCACATTTCCTGTTGCTGCAGGATTGTTTTCCTGCAAACTGGCTGAAATGAGATCCTACATCTGTACCTAGCTACATCACATTATTAAACTAACAAATTTAAGTCATATACATGAACCACATTATGCATAAAAAGCAACATCTGTCTCTCTCTGTACACCTCTGTATTTTCAACTATTTAGTAGTAGTAGTAGTAGTAGTGGTAGTGGTAGTGGTAGTGGTAGTGGTAGGGGTAGTGGTGGTAGTGGTAGTAGTAGTAGTGGTAGTGGGAGTGGTAGTGGTAGTAGTAGTAGTGGTAGTGGTAGTGGTAGTAGTGGTAGTAGTAGTAGTGGTAGTGGTAGTGGTAGTAGTAGTAGTAGTGGTAGTAGTAGTAGTAGTAGTAGTAGTAGTAGTAGTAGTAGTAGTGGTAGAAGTGGTAGTAATAGTAGTGGTAGTAGTAGTAGTGGTAGTGGTAGTGGTAGTAGTAGTAGTGGTAGTAGTAGTAGTAGTAGTGGTAGTGGTAGTGGTAGTAGTGGTAGTAGTAGTAGTGGTAGTGGTAGAAGTGGTAGTAGTAGTAGTGGTAGTAGTAGTAGTGGTAGTGGTAGTAGTAGTAGTGGTAGTAGTACTATTAGTAGTGGTAGTGGTAGTGGTAGTAGTGGTAGTAGTAGTAGTGGTAGTGGTAGTGGTAGTGGTAGTAGTAGTAGTAGTAGTGGTAGTAGTAGTAGTAGTA